>NC_134688.1:389381866-389686866 GCF_050947455.1 Rhinoderma darwinii | reverse complement strand
TTTTCAGAAGTTTTTTACGGCCTTTTTTGGAGCTTTTTTCAATACAGTCTATGTAAAACGGCTCCAAAAAGTCCCGAGAAGTGTCCTGCACTTATTTTTCATGGCTGTTTTTTTACGCGTAAAAAAACGCAGCAACAAATGCTCCGTCGGAACAGAACGCCATTTTCTCATTGAAATCAATGTTTGGAGGCGTTCTGCTTCCGATTTTTCAGCCGCTTTTTGGGCGTTTACAGCCCGAAAAACGGCTGAAAATAGTCAGTGTAAACATACCCTTAGGCTGGCTATGTTCACACAGAGTTTTTTGCAGGCAGAATTTCTGCCTCAAAATTCCGTTTGGTAGTTTGAGGCAGATTTTCCTCTCCCTGCATGCCGATTTTCGCAGCGTTTTTCGCCCGCTGTCATTGAGTTCGGCGGGCGAATTACGCTTTCTCTGCCTCCCATTGATGTCAATGGGAGGCCACAGGCATAAACGCCCAAAGATAGGGCATGTCCCTTCTTTCTCTCGTGAGGCGGTTTTACCGCTTGCTGGAGAAAATCGCCTCCACCTCCCATTGAAATCAATGGGAGGCATTTTAGGGCTGTTTTTGACCAGTTTTGCGGCGTGGTTTCCACGTCAAAAAACTCTGTGTGAACATAAAGTGGCACTAAAAATAGTTTTCTTCCTTCTAGAGCTATTTTGCATGGTATTGGATTGCAAAACGTTTCAGCCCCGAAATAACATGATCATATAACTCAGAACAGAAACATACTAACAAAATAGCTTGAACAGGTTTCTGCAAAATAGCTCACAGGACATTTTGTAAAACAATTACAAAGTAACATTTTGAAAATTACTTCTACTTGGCAGGAAATAGCTTCCTTTGGCAGGTTACATTGCAATATAAAATACACATATTATACTAAAAATAATTTGCCATCTGGAGTGTGATGGATCGTTCCCGTGACACTGGAAAAAACCAGAAGATACACTTATTAACTTCTGTAAGGGAGCAGTGGGTGAAATTTCTAAAACACTAATCCTGTCCTTCTTGGGTTTTTCTGCTTCTTTATGTATTTACAAAGTAGCCTAATGACAAACGACTACAGCCCAATTAAATATCTGCAGAAATCACTGAGTTATTAGTAATAATGTAAGTAATGCCAAACTGGTTATAATCCTTTTTAAAGTCAATTTACCATAAAAATCTAAAACATATTTTTCTTGAGAATCAATCCAAAAGCATTCATGAGTTCTGTTTTGAAGACTGAAAGGTGAAGACTGGTCTGGTCCCAGAGGGTTAGTCAATGCCTCGCTGCAGAATCTGCAGTAGCAACAATAATCCCAACTACAGCCCTCTCCTTGTCTGATTATCCGTGGTGCAAATTGAAAGGGGTATTACAGTTTCCGTAAACAAATGTTATTCTTTATATAACTTTTCATTATACAATTTTCCAATATACTTTATGTATTAGATATTCACAGTTTTTATGATGTCTGGTTGCTGTCATTCAAGAAGAACTTTCATTGTTTACTTCCATTGAATATTATTATTATTATTATTATTATTATTACCAATTTTACCATTATGAATTATTTTAAAGTGTCATTAATTCCAGGGCACTCTACATATAAAAGAACGGTTTAAAGAGGTTTTCCCATGAGACATTTATGACATATCCACAGGATATGTCATAAATGTAACATAGATGCGGGTCCCACCTCTGGGACCCGCACCTATCTCCAGAACGGGGCCCCCTCATCCCCGTTCAACCGCTCTGTGTTGCGGCTGAATGATGTGAATTACAACCATGAAAAAAGTTTTATGGTTATGAGTTACGAAAACAGCGTAGCTGGCTGAGCTGCGCTGTTTTCGTAAGTCCTATAGAACTGAATGGTAGTTATGGAAACAGCGAAGCTCGCATGCTACGCTGCTTCTGTAACTGCCATTTACTACGATGGGTGTTACGGAAACAGCATAGCTCAGGGAGCTATGCTGTTTTCGTAACTCCCGACCATATAACCTGGAAGCGGCCGGGAGACAGCGAGATCAGACAAAGCTAGAACAAGGTTTAGAGGGCCCCGTTCTGGAGATAGGTGCGGGTCCCAGAGATGGGACCCGCATCTATCTGACATTTGACATATCCTGTGGAGTTTTGGGTGTATGCGCAGCGTAGGTTCCCACCTCATAGAGGTCGCCTTGTCGTGGTAGGTGGGCTCACACAATTTGATCAAAATGTGCAATAAGAACCTCCCTATTGTAAGTAGATTTAGCAGTAATACATATTTATTTATATTTAGTGGCTTAGTTGGCATTAGTGTTCGCAGTGTGCTGTCGCCATTTTCTTGCATCCTGTGGATATGTCATAAATGTCTCCCATGGGAAAACCCTTTTAAAGGGAATGTGTTGCCAGCAAAACATGTTTTTTTTTTTTTTAGTTAAACAATTAGTGTGTAGGTGATTAAACATTGTTCTAATTTTTTTTATTTTTTTCACGAGTCAGGAAATATTATAAATTGGATTCAATTTATAATATTTCCCAGCACTGGTCACTAGATGGAGCACTTCCCAAAATTGCAGCATTGCATGTGGTAAAGCAACCACATTGCTTTATGCTGCAAAATTGGGAAAAATTCCCTCGCTCTAGTGAGCTCTCAGAATCCCCCCCTCCTTTATCCTGGCTAGTGCCGGGAGAAACGAGGGGTTTGAATGGTCTAACCTCCTACACTGTGTGTCGCCATTTTTTGAGCTAACACACAGTGTAGAAGGTTTACATACACTAGTAAAACACACTGAAACACGAACATACATAGAAATCACTTACCTGCTCCAGTCGCCGCCGCTCCCTCCGGTCCGTCTTCTCCGTCTGCTGCCACTGCTCCATGTGCACAAGTCCGGAAGCCGCGACCGGAAGTAGTAATCTTACTGCCCGGCCGTGACTTCCGGTTCACAGGAAAATGGCGCCGGACGGCGCGCATTTCAAATCGGACTGTGTGGGAGCGGCGCATGCGCCGTTCCCACACACACGGCGTACACCAAAGTGGATGGAACGGGCCCCGTTCGCAGTCCCTATGGGACTGGAGCTGCCGTATTCCATGTCTGTATGTGTCGTTAATCGACACATACAGAAATGGAAAAAAAATGGCAGCCCCCATAGGGAAGAAAAAGTGTAAAAATAGAAAAAAGTAACACACAAACACACAAATAAATATAAACGTTTTTAATAAAACCCTAACATAAAACTGATATAAAAAAAAAAATGTTGGTGACACTGTTCCTTTAATTAAGTACATAACAATAAAAACAATAAACATAAGCTTAACCCTTTAACTCCTTAACCCCTTAACCCCTTCCCTCTTTAGCCACTTTTGACCTTCCTGACCGAGCCTCATTTTTCAAATCTGACATGTGTCACTTTATGTGGTAATAACTCCGGAATGCTTTCACCTATCCAAGCGATTCTGAGATTGTTTTCTCGTGACACATTGGACTTTATGTTACTCGCAAAATTTGCTCGATATGTTCAGTATTTAATTGTGAAAAACACCAAAATTTAGCGAAAAATTGCAAAAATTAGCATTTTTCTCAATTTAAATGTATCTGCTTGTAAGACAGGCAGTTATACCACCCAAAATTGTTTCTAATTAACATCACCCATATGTCTACTTTAGATTGGCATCGTTTTTTGAACATCCTTTTATTTTTCTATGACCTCACAAGGCTTAGAACTTTAGCAGCAATTTCTCACATTTTCAAGAAAATTTCAAAAGGCCATTTTTACAGGGGCCAGTTCAGTTGTGAAGTGGCTTTGAGGGCCTTATATATTAGAAACCCCCAAAAAGTCACCCCATTTTAAAAACTTCACCCCTCAAAGTATTCAAAACAGCATTTAGAAAATGTCTTAACCCTTTTCACATGTCACAGGAATTAAAGCAATGTAGAGGTGAATTTTACAAATTTCATATTTTTTTGCAGAAATAAATTTTTAGTACAATTTTTTTTATAACACAGAAGGTTTTACCAGAGAAATGCAACTCAATATTTGTTGCCCAGTTTCTGCAGTTTTAGGAAATATCCCACATGTGGCCGTAGCGTGCTACTGGACTGAAGCACCGGCCTCAGAAGCAAAGGAGCACCTGGTGGATTTTGGGGCCTTATTTTTGTTAGAATAAATTTTAGGCACCATGTCAGGTTTGAAGGGCTCTTGCGGTGCCAAAACAGTCAAAATACCCCAAAAGTGACCCCATCTGGGAAACTACACACCTCAAGGAAATTATCTAGGGGTACAGTGAGCATTTTGACCGAACAGCTTTTTTACAGAAATTATTAGAAGTAGGCCGTGAAAATTAAAATCAACATTTCTTCAAAGAAAATGTAGGTTTAGCGATTTTTTTTCTCATTTTCACAAAGACTAAAGGAGAAAAAGCACCGTAAAATTTGTAAAGCAATTTCTCCCGAGTAAAACAATACCCCACATGTGGTAATAACCGGTTGTTTGGAGACACGGCGTGGCTGAGAAGGGAAAGAGCGCTATTTGGCTTTTGGAGCTCAAGTTTAGCAGGAATGGTTTGTGGAGGCCATGTCACATTTACAAAGCCCCTGAGGGGACAAAACAGTGGAAACCCCCCACAAGTGACCCCATTTCGGAAACTACGCCCATTGAGGAAATTATCTAGGGGTATAGTGAGCGTTTTGACCCAACAGGTTTTTTGCATAAATTATTGGAAATAGGCCCTGAAAATGACAATCTAAATTTTTTCAAAGAAAATTTAGGTTTAGCTAATTTTTTCTCATTTCCACAAGGACTGAAGGAGAAAAAGCACCGTAAAATTTGTAAACCAATCTCTCCCGAGTAAAACAATGCCCCACATGTGGTAATAAACGGTTGTTTGGAGACACGGCAGGGCTGAGAAGGGAAAGAGCGCTATTTGGCTTTTGGAGCTCAAGTTTAGCAGGAATGGTTTGCGGAGGCCAGGTCACATTTACGAAGTCCCTGAGGAGACAAAACAGTGGAAACCCCCCACAAGTGACCCCATTTTGGAGACTACACCCATTGAGGAAATTATCTAGGGGTATAGTGAGCTCTTTGACCCCACAGGTTTTTTGCAGAAATTATTGGAAGTAGGCCCTGAAAATAAAAATCAACATTTTTTCAAAGAAAATGTAGGTTTAGCTTATTTTTACTCATTTCCACAAGGACTGAAGGAGAAAAAGCACCACAAAATTTGTAAAGCAATTTCTCCCGAGTAAAACAATGCCCCACATGTGGTAATAAACGGCTGTTTGGAGACACGGCTTGGCTTAGAAGGGAAAGAGTGCTATTTGGCTTTTGGAGATCACATTGAGCAGGAATGGTTTGCGGCGGCCATGTCACATTTGCAAAGCCCCTGAGGGGAAAAAACAATGAAAACGCCCAAAAAGTGACACCATTTAGGAAACTACACCTCTTGAGGAATTCATCTAGGGGCGTAGTGAGCATTTTGACCCCACAGATGTTTCATAGAATTTATTAGAATTGGGCAGTGAAAATAAAAACAATCCTTTTTCTTCAATAAGACGTAGCTTTAGCGCAAATTTTTTCATTTTCGCAACAAATAAAGGAAAAAAAGAACCCAACATTTGTAAAGCAATTTCTACCGAGTACGGCAATACCCCATATGTGGTCATAAACTGCTGTTTGGGCACACGGCAGGGCTCAGAAGGGAAGGACCGCCATTTGGAGTGCAGATGTTTCTGGATTGGTTTCTGGGCGCCTGTGGGCCAAAAACAGTGGAAACCCCCCAGAAGTGACCCCATTTTGGAAACTACACCCCTCAATGCTTTTACCTACGGGTGTAGTGAGCATGTTAACCCTGCAGGTGTTTTGTAGAAATTAGTGTGAACTCGATGTTGCAGAGTGAAAATGGGATTTTTTCCACAGATATGTGGACAATATGTGGTGCCCAGCTTGTGCCACCATAACGAGACAGCTCTCTAATTATTATGCTGGGTTTCCTGGTTTTAGAAACACCCTACATGTGGCCCTAATCTCTTGCCTGGACAGTCGACCAGACTCAGGAGTGAAAGGGTACCATGTAAAATTGAGGCCTAATTTGGCGATTTACAAAGTATTGGTTCACAACTGCAGAGGCTCAGATGTGAAATAATAAAAATAAACCCCTGGGAAGTGACCCCACTATGGAAACTGCACCCCTCAAGGCATTTATTAAGGGGTGTAGTGAGCATTTTCACCCCACAGATCTTTTCCATAAATGAATGCGCTGTGGATGGTGCAAATTAAAAATTTATATTTTTCGCTAGATATGCCATTCAGTGGCAAATATGTCGTGCCCAGCTTATGCCACTGGAGACACACACCCCAAAAATTGCTAAAAGGGTTCTCCCGGGTATGACGATGCCATATATGTGGAAGGAAACTGCTGTTTGGGCACGCTGTAGGGTTCAGATGGGAGGAAATGCCATTTGGCTTTTGGAGCGTGGATTTTGCTTGGTAGTAGTTTTGTTTGGAGTCTTACTGGTGTTTCCGTTTATAATGTAGGGCATATGTAAGCCGGGCGGAGTATATAAGGGGCATAGTCAGGTGGTATAATAACGGGGTAAAAAAAAACAATAAAATAATCCATAGATGTGTGTTACGCTGTGAAGCAATCCTTTCTGCACAGGCCGGTGTCGCACTGATAAATGGTGTCATTTCTTATGCCCCTTTTGGTCCACACTCCGCACCTTTGTAGTTTGGGGAATTTTGCTGGGAAAATGTTGTCCTGGTATAATACGGGCACCCTCGCTTCCAGCGGATATGTTTGGGCCCTCCCTTTCCTGGTTCCCTAATTTTAGGTCCTTGATAAATCGCCTCTTGAAACAGAAGAAATGTTCCCCTCGGGCCAGCACAACTGCATATTTTTTATTTCCTGACTTATTGAAGCCATAACTAATTTTATTTTTCATAGACGTAGCGGTATGAGGGCTGGTTTGTTGCGGGACGAGCTGTAGTTATTATTGGTACCATTTTGGGGTACATGTGACTTTTTGATCACCTTTTATCCTATTTTTTGGGATGCCAGGTAAACAAAAAAACGCAATTCTGGCACAGCTTTTTTCGTTTTTTTTTTATACAGCGTTCACCATGCGTTATAAATTACATGTTAACTTTATTCTGCGGGTCAGTACGATTCCGGCGATACCTAATTTATAGAACTTTTTCATGTTTTACAACTTTTTGCACAATAAAATTACTTTTGTAAAAAGAATGTATTTTTTCTGTCGCCAAGTTGTGAGAACCATAACTTTTTAATTTTTTTGTCGACGGAGGTGTATGAGGGCTTGTTTTTTGCGGGACGAGCTATAGTTTTTATAGGTACCATTTTTGGATACGTGCGACTTTTTGATCACTTTTTATTCTAATATTTGTAGGGCAAAGTGACCAAAAAACAGAAACTCTGGTAACGTTTTTTACGTTTTTTTTTACGCTGTTCACCGCGTGCAATAAATAATATAATATTTTGATACCTCCGGTCGTTACGGTCGTGGCGATACCAAATACATATGGTTTATTATTATTTTTCAATAATAAAGGACTTGATAAGAGTAAAAGGGGGATTGTGTTTTATTTGATTACTTTTCAAACTTTTATTTTGTGCACTTTTTTTTACACTTTTTTATACTTTTTTTACACTTTTTCTCAAGTCCCACTAGGGGACTTGAAGTTCCAACGGTCAGATTTTTTTTTTTCTAATACATTGCACTACCTATGTAGTGCAATGTATTAGATCTGTCAGTCATTCACTGACAGCAAGCCGATTAGGCTTCGCCTCCCGGCGGGGCCTAAATCGGCTTCCGTAATGGCAGAGCAGGAGACCATTGTGTCTCCTGTTGCCATAACAGCAGTCGCCAGTCCTGATTGCCTGTCAGGGCTGGCGATCTGCGAGTAACCGCTACGATGCAGCAATCGCTTTCGATTGCTGCATCGAAGGGGTTAATGGCAGGGATCGGAGCTAGCTCCGGTTCCTGCCGTTACAGGTGGATGTCAGCTGTACAGTACAGCTGACTTCCACCGCTGATGACGCCGGATCAGCTCCTGACCCGGCGCCATCTTGCCGACAGCTACGGAAGCCGATCAGGCTCCGCCGCCGGGCGGATCTTGACCGGCTTCGGTGCTAGGCAGACCGGGAGGCCAGTATTAGGCCTCCGGTTGCCATTGCAGCCACCGGAACCCCGGCAATTTCATTACTGGGGTTCCGATGAGCTGCAAACACCTTAAGTGCAGCGATCGCGTTTGAGCGCTGCACTTAAGGGGTTAATGGCGGGGATCGAAGCTAATTTCGGTCCCCGCCGTTACAGCCGGATGTCAGCTGTAAGATACAGCTGAGATCCGGTGATGATGGGACCGGCTCAGCTTCTGAGCCGGTCCCAAACATTTGGCGTACATGTACGGCAAGATGCGGGAAGTCAGTACTTTCCATGACGTACATGTACGGCAAATGTCGGGAAGGGGTTAAGGACACAGCCTAGTTTTGGCCTTAAGGCTCAGAGCTCATTTTTCAAATCTGACATATTTCACTTTATGTGGTAATAACGTCGGAATGCTTAAACCTACCCAAGCGATTCTGAGATTGTTTTCTCGTGACACATTGGGCTTCATGTTCGTGGTAAAATTTGGTCGATATATTCAGTGTTTATTGGTGAAAAATTGCAAAATTTAGAGAAAATTTAGAAAAAATGGAATTTTTCAGAATTTAAATGCATCTGATTGTAAAACAGACGGTTATACCACCCAAAATAGTTACTAGTTCACATTTCCCATATGTCTACTTTAGATTGGCATCGTTTTTTGAACATTCTTTTATTTTTCTTGGACGTTACAAGGCTTAGAACATAAACAGCAATTTCTCATATTTTTAAGAAAATTTCAAAAGCCTTTTTTTTAAGGTACCTCTTGAGTTCTGAAGTGGCTTTGTGGGGCCTATGTATTAGAAACCCCCATAAAACACCCCATTTTAAAAACTAGACCCCTCAAAGTATTCAAAACAGCAGTTAGAAAGTTTTTTAACCCTTCAGGCATTTCACAGGAATTAAAGCAAAGTGGAGGTGAAATTTGCAAATTTCATTTTTCTTGCTGAATTTCAATTTTATTCATTTTTTTTTCTGTAACAGAGAAGGTTTTACCAGAGAAACACTACTAAATATGTATTGTCCAGATTCTGCAGATTTTAGAAATGTCCCACATGTGGCCCTACTGTGCTCGTGGACTAAAACACAAGCCCTAGAAGCAAGGAAGCACCTAGTGCATTTTGAGTCCTCTTTTTTATTAGAATATATTTTAGGCAGCATGCCAGGTTTGAAGAGGTGTTGAGGTGTCAAAACAGTAGGAATACCCCAATAGTGACCCCATTTTGGAAACTACACCCCTCAAGGAATTCATTTAGGGTTGTTGTTACCATTTTGACCGCACAGTTTTTTCACAGCACGTATTTGAATTGGGCTCTGAAATGAAAAAAATTTCATTTTTTCCAATAAAATGTCATTTGTGATCAAAATTTCTTATTTTCACAGGGAACAAAATACTCAATTTTGTTGCCCAATTTCTCCTGAGTGCATCAATACCCCATTTGTGGCAATAAACTGCCGTTTGGGCCCATGGGAGGCCTCAGAAGGGAAGGAGCGCTGTGTGTTCTTTGGAGTACAGATTTTGCTGGTTTGGTTTTCGGGTTCCATGTCGCATTTGCAGAGCCCCAGAGGTATCAAAGCAATGGAAACCCACCAGAAGTGACCCCATTTTGGAAACTACACCCCTCAAGGAATTCATTTATGGGTAATGTGACCATTTAGACTCCATAGTTTCTTCACAGAACTTATTTGAATTGGGCTGGGAATTAAAAAAAAATATATTTTTTCCAATAATATGTAATTTTAGCTCAAAAATTCTTATTTTCACAAGAAATAAAATACTCCATTTTGTTGCCCAATTTGTCCTGAGTGCGGCAATACCCCATTTGTGGTGATAAACTGCCGTTTGGGCCCATGGGAGGGCTCAGAAGGAAAGGAGCGCTGTGTGTTCTTTGGAGTACAGATTTTGCTGGATTGGTTTTCAGGTGCCATGTCGCATTTGCAGAGCCCCAGAGCTATCAAAGCAATAGAAACCCACCACAAATGACCCCATTTTGGAAACGACACCCCTCACGGAATTCATTTATGGGTGTTGTGACCATTTTGACCCCATAGTTTTTTCACAGAACTTATTTGAATTGGGCTGGGAATGAAAACAAAATTATTTTTTTCAAATAATATGTAGTTTTGGCTGAAAATTTCTTATTTTCACAAGAAACAAAATACCCCATTCTGTTGCGCAATTTGTTCTGAGTGCCGCAATACCCCATTTGTTGTGATAAACTGCTGTTTGGGCCCATGGGAGGGCTCAGAAGGAAAGGACCACCATTTGGCCTACTGGGGATTTTCTAGTGCGAAGTCATGTATGCAGAAGCCCCTGAGGTACCAGTACAGTTGAAACCCGCAAGAAGTTACCCCGTTTTAAAAACTACACCCTTAAGGCATTCATCTAGAGGTGTAGTGAGCATTTTGACCGTAGACCTACACCCCATAAACTGTAATGTAGGTTCTCCCGGGTATGGCAATACCCTACATGTGGCTGTTATCAGCTGCCTGGGCACACAGCAGGGCTCAGAGGGGAAAGACGAGGGGGGATAAGCTGTGCGGAGTGCATCAGGGTAAGTAAAATTGGGGTAAGTTATAAACCAAGGGATGTATGATAAATTTTAAAACACTTTCATACAGAGCTCTGGTTATTCGGGACACGTGTCACATTGATATATTGTGTCATCCATTATCGCCCTCTTGTAGCAGACTTTGCACCTCTTTTGACTTTTTCCCTTCTTGCCAGTTTGGGGAACTTCTCCTGGAAAGTGTTGCCCTGGTACGATGCGTGTGGCCCCGCTTCCAGAAGTACTGGGTGCCCCCCCTTCTTGGTCCCTAAAGATTAGGTTCTTGATAATCCCCTGCATTGTACAATGCCATCTGTATGATGTGCCCGGCCAGCTTCTTATACCACACCGCATGGCGCTGTAGGGCTTCAGGGCTTGATCTTACAAGTCCATCCCTCCCATGTACCTATTGTAGTCCAGGATGCAGTCTGGTTTGGGGGTGGCCTTTCCTTCATATATCCTAAACCTGTAGGTATACCCTGATGCACTCTCACAGCTTATACATCTTCACGCCATACCTTGCCCTCTTACCTGGCAGGTACTCGCGGAATTGAACCCTCCCTTTAAAATGTACCAGGGACTCATCAATAGAAATACACTTCTCGGGGGTGTATGCTTGGGAAAACCGGGCACTGGAACGGTCTAATAGGGGTCTCCGTTTATACAAACGGTCAAAACTGGGGTCATCTCGGGGTGGGCACGGCTCATTATCAGTATAATGTAAGAAGCGAAGTATTGCCTCATTTATTTATTTTTTTAGGTTCCAGTTCAGTTCTGAAGTTGCTTTGAGGGGCCCATATATTAGAAACCCCTATCAAATACCCCATTTTAGAAACTAGACCCCTCAAAGTATTCACAACAGCATTTAGAAAGTTTATGAACTCTTTAGGTGTTACACAAAAATTTAGAGCAAAGTAGAGGTGAAATTTACATTTTTGTTTTTGTCAGAAAATCCTCTTTATACCATTTTTTTTATAACACAAAAGGATTTATCAGTGAAACGCAAATTAATACGTATTGCCCAGATTCTGCAGTTTTGAGAAATATCCCACATGTGGCCCTAGTGTGATAATGGACTGAAGCACCGGCCTCAGAAGCAAAGGAGCGCCTAGTGGATTTTGAAGCCTCTTTTTTATTAGGCACCATGTCCGGTTTGAAGAGGTCTTGTGGTGCCAAAACATTGGGAACCCCCCAAAAGTGACCCCAATTTGGAAACTAGACACCTTGAGGAATCCATTGTAGTTTTCTTGGGGTGCATGCGGCTTTTTGATCAGTTTTTATTCTATTTTTAGTTGGCGTGGTGACTAAAAAACAGCAATTGTACTATTGTTTTTTTTTTCGTTTTTTTTTACAGCGTTCACCGTGCGCTATAAATGACTTATTCACTTTATTCTGCGTGGCGATACGATTACGGCGATACCAGATGTTTATAGTTTTTTTTTATGTCTTATGGCGTTTGCACAATAAAATACGTTTTGTAAACAATCATTCACTTTTTGTGTTACCTTATTCTAAGAGCCAGAACTTTTTTATTTTTTAATCAATAAAGCCGTGCGAGGACTTATTTTTTGCGTAACGAACTGTAGTTTCTATCAGTACCATTTTTAGGTACATGCGACTTTTTGATCTCTTTTTATTCCATTTTTTGGGAGGTGAAGTGACCAAAGAATTGTGATTGTGGTTCGGTTTATTATTATTTTATTTTACGGCGTTCACCGTGCGGGATAAATAATGAAATAATTTTGTAGTTCAGGCCGTTACGGACGCGGCGATACCAATTATGTATAGTTTATTTGTTTGTTTATATATTTTTATTAATAATAAAGGACTGATAAGGGAAAAGGGGGGATTTTTACTTTTATTACTTTTAAATCTTTTATTTTCTTATTTTTACACATCTTTTTTTAACTTTTTTTTTACTTTATTACTTTGTCCCACTAGGGGACATGAGGGCAGGAGGCCCTGATCGCTATTCTAATACACTGCACTACATGCGTAGTGCAGTGTATTAGAACTGTCAGCTACTCACTGACAGCAAGCATAGTGGGTCCTGACGTTGTCAGGACCCACTAGGCTTCCGTCTATGGCATAGCCGGACGCCATTGTTTGGTGTCCGGTTGCCATAGTCACCATCGCCGGCCGCTATCGCGTAGCAGGCCGGCGATGGCAGCTTAACCCCTAAAAAGCCGCGATCTCTATAGAACGCGGCTTTTAAGGGGTTAATCAGTGGGGACACAGCGATCGGTCCCCGCTGTAGGAGCTGTGACAGCTGCTGAACAAGACAGCAGCGTCACAGCTCCTGTATGTGTCGGGAGGACGGCCGAAACGGCCGTTACTCCCGAGACGTACTATTACGGCATGGAGCGCGAACGATACAGCTGCCATGACGTAATAGTACGTCAAGGAGCGGGAAGGGGTTAATGACCGGGCATGTTTGTACCTTAATGACCAAGCCAGATATGTCAAATCTGGTATGTGTGACTTTATCAGAGAATAACTCTGTGAAAGTTTTGAATATCCAAGTAATTCTGACATTGTTTTTTCGTCACATGTTGTACTTTATTTTAGTGGTAAAAGTAGACTGATACGATTTGCGGAAATAACTTAAAAAATAGAAAAATTGAAGAAATTTTGTAAAAATTATCATTTTTCCCTATTTTTAACTGCAATATGTCACATATGTACACACATACTGTACAATTTTTTTTATTAAATATGTATTTCCATCTCTTTACTATATTTTGGCAGCACTTTTGAAAAAATAAATAAATTTTTGAGCAATTTAGAAGACTTACAAGTTACGTAATAATTTTATAAATTTTGTAGTACATTTTGTTTTCCTGCACCAAGCCAGGTTTTCATAGGCTCATAGGTGTTAGAATGGTGGAAACCCCCACAAGTGACCCCATTTTGAAAACTAGACCCCTTAAGGTATTTATTAAGGGGTGTTGTAAGTATTTTGAAATCACAGTTTTTTTGTAAGAATTCATGCAAAGCAGGCGTAAAAAAATATAATTTCACTTTTTTCATAAAAGTAACACTTTGAAGACCGATTTCTGTGTGAAGTGACCGTGAGAATGAAGAAACACACCCCAAAATATATCACCCTGTTTCTCCTGTTTTCAAAAATGCCCCCATTGTGACCCTAATGCATTGCTTGGACACACGACAGGACCCGAAAGGGAGGGAGCACCCGGAGGCTTTCAGGACTCATATTTTGCTTGAAAATGTTTTAGGCCCCACTGTACATTTGGAGAGGTTTTGAGCTACCAGAGCGATAGAATCTCCCCATAAACGACCCCATTTAGAAAACTAGACCCCTTAAGGTATTTATCTAGGGGTGTAGTGCGTACTTTGACCTCACAGTTTTTTGCTAAATTTAATGCATAGCAGGTGAAAAAAAACCAAAAAACACTACTTTCATAAAAGTATCACTTTGAAGACCAATTTCTGTGTAAAGTGACCATGAGAATGAAGAAACACACCCCAAAATATATTACCCTGTTTCTCCTGTTTTCAAAAATGCCCCCATTGTGACCCTAATGCATTGCTTGGACACACGACAGGGCCCGAAAGGGAGGGAGCACCCGGAGGCTTTCAGGACTCATATTTTGCTTGAAAATGTTTTAGGCCCCACTGTACATTTGGAGAGGTTTTGAGCTACCAGAGCGATAGAATCTCCCCTTAAACGACCCCATTTCGAAAACTAGACCCCATAACGTAATTATTTAGGTGTATAGTAATTATTTTGACCCACAGTTCTTTGCTAAATTTAATGCATATCAGGTGAAAAAAATAATAATTTCACTTTTTTCATAAAAGTATTTGTTTGAAGACCGATTTCTTTGTAAAGCGAATATGAAAATGAAGAAACACACCCAAAAATCTATCACCCTCTTTCTCCTGTTTTCAAAAATACCCACATTGTGGCCCTAATGCGTTGTTTGGACACACGGCAGGGCCCCAAAGGAAGGGAGCACCCGGAGGCTTTAAGGACTCATATTTTGCTTGAAAATGTTTTAGGCCCCACTGTACATTTGGAGAAGCTTTGAGCTGCCAGAACGATAGAAACTGCCCATAAACGACCCCATTTCGAAAACTAGACCCCTTAAGGTATTTATCTAGGGGTATAGTTAGCATTTTGACCACACAGGTTTTTCGCTAAATATATTGGAATTAGTCTGTAAAAATTAAAATGTACTTTTTTTCTGAAACAACATATAAATTTTTATTATTTACAAGGAATAACGAAGAAAATGCACCCCAACATTTGTAAAGCAATGTCTCCCGATTACGACAATACCCCATATGTGGTAATAAACTGCTGTTTGGACCCACAGCAGGGCTCAGAAGGGAAGGAGCGCCATTTGGATTTATGATTTTGCTGGAATGGTTTTCGGTGCCGTGTCGCATTTGCAATGCACTGGAGGGACCAAAACAGTAGAAAACCCCAAAAGTGACCCCATTTTGGAAAATCCTTCAAGGAATTTTTCTAGGGGTATAGTGAGCATTTACACCCCACGGGTCTTTTGCAGAGTTTATTAGAATTAGGGCGCGAAAATTAATATCAAATTTTTTTCCACTAAAATGTTGAATTTTCTCATTTTCACAAGGGATAAAAAAGGAAAAAAACAACCATTTTTTATAAAGCAATTTCTCCAAAGTACGGAAATACCCCACATGGGGTCATACGTTTTTTTCATTAGAAATGAATTAACCCTTTCAGGACTGATCCAGTTTTTGCTTTCTTATTTTAGATTTTCCCTCCCCGCTTTCCAAGAGCCATAACTTTTTTATTTTTCCATCAATAGATCAGTGTGAGGGCTTATTTCTTGCGGGAGGAGCTGCAGTTCTTATTGGTACCATTTTTTGGTACATAAAAAGTGATTCAAAAGTTGTATTACATTTTTTTTTTAGAGCGAAGGTGACAAAAAAAAAAAAACTGCGATTTTGGCGGTTTCAATTATTAAATTTTTTTAAGGTGTGCACTGTGCAAATTAAATAATGGTATATTGTAATAGTTCGGACTTTTATGGACGTAGCGATACCAATTTTGTTCATTTTTTTACATTACTTTAGAAGAAAAATGCGAAAAGGTGTTTTGTTTTTTTAACTTTAAAAAAATAAATTCTCATTACTAATAACTATAATTCTTCTACACATTTTATTAATCAATCCCCTTATGGACTTGATCCAGCGATCATTGGATCGCTGGTACAATACACTGCAATACTAATGTATTGCAGTATATTGTTATTCTTACAGGCTTCTGTAACAGAGCGATCGCTGTTCCTGTCCGTTAGTACCGAGGGGGCCTGCTGTAATACACAGCCGACACCCGCAGCGTATGGAGTGGGCTCAGAACGTGAGCCGGCTCCATACATCAACCGCCGCACCATGACGGGCAATTAAGTCATAGTGCGCAAAGGGGTTAATGCGCAGCAGATGGTTCAAAGTGAAAATTGCAATTTTCCACCGATATGCCATTTTAGTGCATAATATGTTGTGCCCAGTGTGTGCCACAGAAGACAAATACCTCATAAAACGTTAAGCGGGTTCTCTCGGGTATGGCGACACCGTATGTGTGGGCGCAAACTGCTGCTTGGGCACGCTACAGGGCTCAGAAGGGAGGGAGCGCCATTTTGCTTTTGGAGCGCAGATTTTGCTTGGTAGTTTTTCTGTTTTCGGTTTCGCTGGTATTTCAGTTTATAATGTGGGGGGCATATGTAATCTGTGCGGGGTACATCAGGGTATATGTAAGCTGTGTGGAGTACATCAGGGTATATGTAATCTGTGCGGGGTACATCAGGGCATAATAAGAGGGTATAATAATGGGGTAAATAAATAATAATTCATAGATATGTGGCCGGTGTCACACTGATAAATGGCGCCCGATCTTATCCGCTTTTGGAACATTTTGCATCGCCATATTCTGAAAGCCAGAACTTTTTTATTTTTTCACCACCGGAGTCATGTGAGGGCTTATTTGTTGCGGGACAATCTGTACTTTTCATTGGTACCATTTTGGGGTACATGCAAATTTTTTTTTTATCACTTTTTGTTCAATTTTTTTGCAATCCTGAGCAAAAAACAGGAATTCTGACACCATTTTTTAGGTTTTCTTTTTGCGGCGCTCACCGTACGCTATAAATTACATTTTTACTTTATTCTGCGGGTCGGTACGATTACGGCGATACCAGATGTATATAGGTTTGGTCCTTTTTTTTAGCGTTTGCACAATAAAATGACTTATTTATAAACCCAAAAAATTTCTGTCACCATATTCTGAGAGCCATAATTTTTTTATTTTTTAATCAAAAAAGCTGTGTAAGGGCTTGTTTTTTGCGGGATGGATAGAAGTTTTTATTGGTACTATTTTCGGGTGCATGCGACTTTTTGATCACTTTTTATTCTTTATTTAGGGAGCGGTGGTGACCAAAAAAATTGTGATTCTGTCGTTGTTTTTTATTGATTTTTTTTGGGGTGTTCATCGTGCGGGAAAAATAACATTATAGTGTTATAGTTGGGGTCGTTACGAACGCGGTGATACTAAATATGTGTACTTTTTTAACGTGTTCATTTTTTTTCTATAATAAAAGTCTTATTATAGGAAAAAAAGCATTTCGTGTTTATAGAACTTATAACTTTTATTTTTACACTTTTTTTGAAACATTTTTATTACTTTTTTTTACTTTTTTTACTTGTCCCACTAGGGGACACTTAGACTTGCAGCTCTGATCACTGCTGGAGTACATTACACTACACACGTAGTGTGATGTACTCTAACTGTCATTGTGACGTGACAGTCACACTGACAGGAAGCAGAGGAGGAACGGCCGGAGGCTGCTCCTCCGAGGCTTCCGTACATGACAGCCCGGAGGTCATTATCTGACCTCCGATTGCCGTGACAAGCATCGGTAGCCCCCACTATCACTTCGTGGGGGCTGCCGATGTGCTTCAAACCACTTAAATGCGGCGACGGCAATCCGTCGCCGCACTTAAGGGGTTAACTGCCGAAAGCAGCGGCGATGGTCCGCTGTCCGGCAAGACTGATGTCTCAGCTGTCGGGGACAACTGTCAGCGCGGGTCTGTCACTCTGTGTTTACACAGAGTGACAGTTTGAAATGCGGACGAAAATGCACGTCCTGGTGCGGGAACTAGCAGCCGACCAGGACGTGCATTTTCGTCCTTGGTCGTGAAAGGGTTAACCTCTTCCCGACATCCGCCGTATATATATGGCGCTGTCGGAAAGTTGTTCCTGCAAAACGCAGTACAGTTACGTTGCGGTGATGATGCGGGCTGAGAAGCGGAGCCCGCACCATCACCGCGGGGTGACAGCTGTATTATACAGCTGGCACCCTCGTGTAATGGCCAGGTCCTGAGCTATTCTCTGATCTAGCCGATTAACCCCTCAGATTCTGCGCTCAATAAAGAGAGCAGCATCTGATAGGTTTTTACCCGACTGGCAACCCAGCGACGCAATCGCTGGGTTGCTATGGCAACCGGAGGCCAAATAATGTCCTCCATGTCTGCCTTGTATGGAAGCCGATGAGGGCCCGCCTCTGGCGGGTCCTCATAGGCTGGCTATCAGCAAATAACTGACAGCTCTAATACACTGCACTACGTATGTAGAGTAGCGATCAGAACATCAGGGCCTTCAAGTCCCCTAGTGGGACAAGTAAAAAAAGTTTATAAAAATGTTGTAAAAAAAAATAAAAACACAAATTTCAAGTAAAAAAGCGAGAACATTCTGTATTATACCAGTGCAACACTTTCCCAGCAAAATTTCCCAAACTACAAAGGAGAAAAAGGGCCCAAAAGATGTAGAGGTTGTTACAAAAGGGAGATAAGAAAGAATACCGTTTATCAGTGCGACACCGGCCTGAGCACAACAGATTGCTCCACTTCTATGGATAATTGTATTATTTACCCCATTATTATACCCTTTTATTATGCCCCTGATGTACTCCACACATATTACATATGCCCCCACATAATAAACTGAAATACCTGTAAAACTCCAAACAAACTACTACCAAGCAAAATCCATGCTCCAAATGCCACTCCTTCCCTTCTTAGCCCTACAGTGTGCCCAAACAGCAGTTTACGTCCACAAGTAAGACATTACCATACCTGGGAGAACCCACTTAACAATTTATGGGGTAAGATTCTCCAGTGGCACAAGTTGGGCATACCATATTGTGTGGTAAATAGGCAGATCAGTGGAAAAATTGCAATTTTCACTTTGCATCATCGACAGCATATTAATTACTGAAAAACACCTGTGGGGTCTAAATTCTCACTACACCCCTTGATAAATGGCTTTACGGGTGTAGTTTCTAAAATGGGGTCACATTTTTTTTTCGGTACATCAGGGGTTTTGAAAATGCAACATTTTCCGCAAACCATTCCGCAAACCATTCCGCAAACCATTCCAGCAAAATCTACGCTCCAAAGGTTAAATACCTCTCCTTTTCTTCTGAACCCTCCCATATATGTAAACAGCAGTTTATGACCACATATAGGGTATTACCATACTCGGGAGAAATTACTTTACAGATGTTGGGGGGCTTTGTCTTCTTTATTCCTTGTGAAAATGAAAAATGTTGATCTAAATACACATCTTATTGGAAAAAATAATACAATTTTTCATTTTCACGGCTTAATTTTAATTATTTCAGCAAAAAACCTTTGGGGTCAAAATGTTCACTATACTTATAAACTATAAATAATTTCCTCATGGGGTGTAGTTTCCAAAATTGGGTCACTTGTGGGGGTTTTCCACTGTTTTGTCCCCCAGGGGCTTTGCGAATGTGACATGGCCTCCGCAAACCATTCCTGCTAAATTTGAGCTCCAAAAGCCAAATGGTGCTCTTTCTCTTCTAAACCCTGCCCTTTGTCCAAACAGCTGTTTAGGACCACATATGGGGTATTGTTTTACTCGTGAGAAATTGCTTTACAAATCTTTTGGTGCCAATAATTTCTGCAAAACACCTGTGAGGTCAAAATGCTCACTATACCCTAGATAATTTCCTCAAGAGGTGTAGTTTCCCAAATGGAGTCACTTTTGGGTAGTTTCCACTAAACTAGTACTACAGGGGCTCAGCAAATGCGACATGGCGTCCAGAAACCATTCCAAAATCCAAATGGTGCTCCTTCACTTCTGAGCCCTACCATGTGTCCAAACAGCAGTTTATGACCACATCTGGCATATTGTTTAACTCGGGAGAAATTGCTTTACAGATGTTGTGGTGCTTTTTTCCGTCCTTGTGGAAATTAAAAAAAAATAGCCAAACCTACATATTTTTAGAAAAAATTTAGATTTTCATTTTCACAGCCTATTTCCAATAATTTCTGTATAAAACCTGTGTGGTCAAAATGCTCATTATACCCCTAGATAAATTCCTTAAGGGGAGTAGTTTCCCAAATGGGGTCACTTTTAGGGTATTTTCACTGTTTTGGCACCGCAAGAGCTCTTCAAACCTGACATGGTGCCTAAAATATATCCTAATAAAAGGGAGGCCCCCAAATGCACTAGGTGCTCCTTTGCTTCTGATGCCTAAAGGGTTAATAAACTTTTCTAAATGCTGTTTTGAATACTTTGAGGGGTGCCGTTTTTAAAATGGGGTGACTTATTTGGGGTTCCTAATATATAAGGCCCTTAAAGCCACTTCACAAGTGAACTGGTCCCTGAAAAAATTGCCTTTTGACATTTTCTTGAAAATGTAAGAAATTGCTGCTAAAGTTCTAAGCCTTATAACGTCCTAGAAAAATATGGCAATCAAAAGTAGACATATGGGGGATTTTAATTAGCAACTATTTTGTGTGGTATAACTGCCTGCATTACAAGCAGATATATTTCAATTTAGAAAAATGCAAATTGTTGCAATTTTTTGCTAAATTTTGGTGTTTTCACAATTAAATACTGAATGTATTGAGCAAATTTTACCACTAACACAAAGTCCAATGTGTCACAAGAAAGCAATCTAAAAAATGCTTGGATAGGTAAAAGCATTCTGAAGTTATTCCCGCATAAAATAAAACATGTCAGATTTGAAAAATGAGGCTCTGTCAGGAAGGTCAAAAGTGGCCACAGCGGGAAGGGGTTAAGGACCGGCCTATTTTGGTCCTTAACCCCTAATGACCGCGCCTGAAAAGGTCTTAATGACCAGCTAAATTTTTCAGCTTTTAACTCTCTGCATTTCAGCAGCCATAACTTTTTTATTTTTTAATTAACGTGGCCGTATGAGGCCTTATTTTATGCAGAGAAATTGTATTACTTTTTTTCAAAGTTTTGAGGTAGAAAAAAAATATTTTAACTGTGTGAATATAGGAAAATAGTAAAAAGCGCTTCTCTGCATAGTTTTTCTTGTTTATTTTTTATCCCGTTCACGTTTCACGCTAAATAACCTGTTCATCATTGTTTTTATGTAATAATGTAGGTGCAATAAAATATATTTTATGCAAAATAATGACTTTTTTTTTACTTTTTTTTTTTTAAATCCCATTAAGGGATAACATTATTTATAACTTTATTTTTTACTTGAAATGTATTAGCATACTCTTGTATGCTAATATATTGCACTGTGTCACTATGACACAGGCTGCTGTTAGGGCAGCACATAGCAGGCCCTAATAGCAGGCAAACTGAACAGACAGCTCTGGGGTCCTTTCTAGGTCCCAAGGGCTGACTGCAGAGGGATTCCCTGCTTTTTGATCACATCACCGGGTTTACAGTGATGTGATCAAACAGGGGAGTTCCCTTTGATCTTGCCACGGTCTTGGACCGCGGCGATCAAAGGGTTAAACAGCTGGGGTCGAATGTTTTCCGACCCCAGCTGTATTCAGCAGGCTGCTCTAAGATCAGGAGCTGTAAGTTCCACCTCCTATGTAGAGGATGAGCTCTCACAGGAGCACTTATCAGCCTCTTGTACAGCGACGCCAAAAAACTTTGCTGTAGACTAAGGACATGCACCCCCTGCCGTCAATATATGGTGAGCGGTCGTTAAGGGGTTAAATAGGCACTGCAACTTGAATAAACTTTGCATACATCAGTAGTGTAAGCGAATATAATAAACTTTGTAACTTTTGCATCTTATTAAAGAAAAATGCCTCTTTCTCTATTTGTCATGCTCTTTTTCTTCCCCACCCCTCCGAATTATTTACTCACTCTGATTTTACTGCTTTTTCTATATCCTCAAGACAAGATTGATTATTATCTCACTGAGGGATCAGGTTACAGCTGGTCATGGAAGTCTATTGAGAGGGGAGAAGGTAGGGGGGAGCAGGATCAGAGTGATAGAGAGACACAGACGCTGCTGCAGCTTCCTAGTCTGTGTTATGTCTCACCCCAGTGCTGGATTCACAGCTATACTGCTCATTACTGCTGTGTAAACTCCTCCATGCTGCTGCAACTTCTATATATGTATGTCATAGACAGAGATAGGAGAGCAGGATGTTCTCTTCTCTATGTGTGCAATGTATGGCAGACATAACAGCAGTTAGACTCCACCCACTAGCTCATAGAAAACTGAGAGTTAAAGATAGAGCTTGCAAAGGGGAAAACTGCTAAAAAGAAATTACATATATGTCATATAATGGTCAGAAATTATGTTATTGCACATATGTACACACATATGACAGCTTATTCAGAAAAGTCACCTGAAATACCCGCAGGTTCGCTTATTAGGGAATCTATCTGCAGTTAGGAGGCTGCAAAACTGCTAACAGAGGGATATATGGAGGCATTGTAAACATACCCTTTATCTCGGTCATGCAAGTTGCATGACCAAGAAATTGATGTTTAAATCCCCCGGCACCGCGGTTGCAAATACAACTGAGGCGGGCACTTGATGTGGAAGTGCTCATGTTTCCTTCTCACTGCATGCTACCAGCTCTGCTCTTAGTGACAACACTAGCGATCCCTTGATTGGAATATGCACACAGAGTCAATGGATGCAGTTGCTAGACAAAGGTAGGCTACCAGAGTGCAAGGAAAAGTGTCCATCCTTATTGAAAGCCTTTCATGTCGAATGAATGATATACAAAGTTCCAAGGTGTTTGGATGCTTAGAAGAAAAAAGTGAAGGTGGTGTTGCCAAAGGAAACCAACCAGAGCCAGTTTAGGGATTATTTTTGGAGTAGACTATTGTATGGATGGATGTCAAGTTGAGGGATTGGCAGTGGTGGAATGAGGGGAGAGGTAGATTACTCAGGCAGCAGAGTAAAGGGTGTATTGGGGCGCAAGTATGTTAGTTGGGAGGCCACAAAGAAGAATGTTGCAGAAGTCTACGCGGGAGATGATGAAGACATGTACTAGCATTTTTGTCTCGAGGTTGAGGAAAGATCGGTCTTGAGAAATGTTTTTGAGGTAGAGGCAGCAGGAGGTGATAATGGCTTGGATGTGTGGTTTGAAATACAGGGTTATCCCGAGGCAATGGACTTGCGAGACTAGGGATAGTGTGAAGCTATTAGCTGTGATTGATAGTACTGGAAAGGGGGTTGAGTAAGATGAACAAAGATTACAAATTCAGTTTTCTCCGTCTTGAGCTTTAGAAAGCAGGAGGTAAAGGTGGATATAGCTGAAAGATAATATGGAACTCTGGAAAGCAGTGAGGTAGCATCGGAAAGTAAAATTTAAGAGTCGTTATCAAAAAAGTGATAGGGAAGAAAATAGGACAGAAGCAGAGCTTCTCTAAGATCACATCGTGGGGGACAATAGGTCTCTTTCAGAAAGTGCAGAAGAAGGTATTGAGCGGCGGGTCACATGGAATTATCTGTAACAGAGTAGTGTGTCAATTGTTGGCCTCTTGTGAATAGATTGTGCTGTTTTCTATATAATTTGAAGTAAAAAGACATTAAATTCAATAAGTTAAAAGATTTATAAAAAATCTTACCTATCATTATTTTTATCAAATTCTGTTTGAGATAAATTTGTGGAAACATGAGTAGACTAATTAAATGTTCGGGATACCTAACAAGTTGATTGATGTCTTTGTATTCGGTAACACAATGAATTTCCCCAATGAACTGTTTCATTGCTTGAAATTGCTTGAATTTTCCTTGCAATTCGTGCAATTACAACTGTTGTTATTGTGTAAACAGCCTTCAGTTTTCGGAATTAGAGATAGACAAACATCATTTGGTCCGCATTGAGTATCGCTTTGGAAGCACTATGTTTCCAAATTATTTTCTTTGTCTATTCTTTCTTTAAGTCTCACCATCAAAGATAAGAACACCTAAAAAAAAAATGAAAAAAGTATAGCTATGATAGATTAAATGACGAATGGAAATTCTTGAATTTTTTTTTTTTATAAAAGGATAATTATTATTTTGTGATTGGAGAAAAGTAAAGATCCAGATATGAAAACTTGAATGAAATGTATTATACTTAAAATTGGGTGCATAACTTTGGCAAAGTGTTTTTTGATGAGCGATCAATATAGTCTGCATACCATTTCATAAAAATATCTGTTAATAAACCAACCGACTTAGCTCATTAAAATTGAAAGATCATTCCAACAGAATATTAAAAAGCAGTGGCTGCTTTGAACATTAATCTCTGAATAGAGAAGCATGTTCACATTATATTATTCATCAATGTTTAGTGTGAACGCTGTAGAATAATGTATGCATGTGTGTATATATATATATATATATATATATATATATATATACAGTGAAGGAAATAACTATTTGATCCCTTGCTGATTTTGTAAGTTTGCCCACTGTCAAAGTCATGAACAGTCTAGAATTTTTAGGCTGGGTTAATTTTACCAGTGAGAGATAGATTATATTTAAAAAAAAAACAGAAAATCAGATAGTCAAAATTATATATATATTTATTTGCATTGTGCACAGAGAAATAAGTATTTGATCCCCTACCAACCATTAAGAGTTCAGCCTCCTCCAGACCAGTTACACGCTCCAAATCAACTTGGTGCCTGCATTAAAGACAGCTGTCTTAAATGGTCACCTGTATAAAAGACTCCTGTCCATAGACTCAATTAATCAGTCTGACTCTAACCTCTACAACATTGGCAAGACCAAAGAGCTTTTTAAGGATGTCAGGGACAAGATCATGGACCTGCACAAGGCTGGAATGGGCTACAAAACCATAAGTAAGAAGCTGGGTGACAAGGAGACATACAAAATGACTGTCAATCGACATCGATCTGGGGCTCCATGCAAAATCTCACCTCGTGGGGTATCCTTGATCCTGAGGAAGGTGAGAGCTCAGCCGAAACCTACACGGGGGGAACTTGTTAATGATCTCAAGGCAGCTGAGACCACAGTCACCAAGAAAACCATTGGTAACACATTACCCCGTAATGGATTAAAATCCTGCAGTGCCCGCAAGGTCCCCCTGCTCAAGAAGGCACATGTACAGGCCCGTCTGAAGTTTGCAAATGAACATCTGGATGATTCTGAGAGTGATTGGGAGAAGGTGCTGTGGTCAGATGAGACTAAAATTGAGCTCTTTGGCATTAACTCAACTCGCCGTGTTTGGAGGAAGAGAAATGCTGCTTATGACCCATCCCCACTGTCAAGCATGGAGGTGGAAACATTATGTTTTGGGGGTATTTCTCTGCTAAGGGCACAGGACTACTTCACCGCATCAATGGGAGAATGGAAGGAGCCATGTACCATCAAATCCTGAGTGACAACCTCCTTCCCTCCACCAGGACATTAAAAATGGCTCGTGGCTGGGTCTTCCAGCACGACAATGACCTGAAACATACAGCCAAGGCAACAAAGGAGTGGCTCAAAAAGAAGCACATTAAGGTCATGGAGTGGCCTAGCCAGTCTCCAGACCTTAATCCCATCGAAAACTTATGGAGGGAGCTGAAGATCCGAGTTGCCAAGCGACAGCCTCAAAATCGTAATGATTTACAGATGATCTGCAAAGAGGAGTGGCCAAAATTCCATCTAACATGTCTGCAAACCTCATCATCAACTACAAAAAATGTCTGACTGCTGTGCCTGCCAACAAGGGGTTTGCCACCAAGTATTAAGTCTTGTTTGCCAAAGGGATCAAATACTTGTGTAAAGGATCTGCCAGGTGCTACGTCTGGGTATACTCCCAGGATTAATCAGTCGACACCTGAGGCCAGACCTCTGAGACTGACACCTGCTCCCACCAATCAGGGTGGCAGGCTCAGGAGTGGGAGAGCCTATCGCGGCCTGGTCAGTCAGAGTTAGCTCCGCCCCCTGTCCATTTATACCTGCCGTTTTCTCTTCCTCCTTGCTTGTTATTCTTCTTGGATTCCTGGCCCCACTGCTGCCTTGCTCCAGCCTGCTTCTGCCGTGCTTCTGCCTTGCTTCAGTTCCGTTTATCCTGCGTTGCTCTGCCCCTGGCTTGCTTCTGCTCCGTGCTCCCGTTTGTATACTCCACTACTTCCTGATCCTGACTGGCTCATTCACCGCTCCGTTTCCTCGCGGCGTTCCGTGGGCTACTGTATTCCCTTGCGTGTTCCCTGTTTGTACTCCCTTGCACTTAGACAGCGTAGGGACCGCCGCCAAGTTGTACCCCGTCGCCTAGGGCGGGTTGTTGCAAGTAGGCAGGGACAGGGCGGTGGGTAGATTAGGGCTCACTTGTTCCCTTCACCTCCTTCCTGCCATTACATAATAACAAGCCCCTACCTAGTCTACCATTTCTTCTACGCTGACGCTATCATGGACCCCCTTGAGACCCTAACCCAGCAGATGCAGGGCCTCTCCCTACAGGTCCAGGCCCTGGCTCAGAGGGTCAATCAGTCTGACGCTGCCTTTGTAGTACCCCTCACCTCACCTTTAGAACCCAACCTCAAGTTACCTGACCGGTTCTCAGGGGACCGTAAGACTTTTCTCTCCTTCTGGGAGAGTTGCAGACTTTATTTCCGCCTAAGACCTCACGCCTCAGGTTCCGAGAACCAGCGGGTGGGTATCATTATATCCCGACTCCAGGAAGGGCCCCAAGAGTGGGCCTTCTCCTTGGCTCCTGACGCCCCTGAACTTTCCTCCGTTGATCGGTTTTTCTCTGCCCTCGGTCTCATTTACGACGAGACTGACAGGACAGCCTTAGCCGAGAGTCAGCTGGTGACCTTACGTCAGGGTAGGAGACCTGTTGAGGAATACTGTTCTGATTTTAGAAAGTGGTGCGTAGCTTCTCGGTGGAACGACCCGGCCCTAAAGTGCCAGTTTAGGTTAGGATTATCTGACGCCCTGAAGGATCTGCTGGTTAGCTACCCCTCTTCTGACTCCCTAGACCAGGTTATGGCCCTAGCAGTACGACTTGACCGACGTCTCAGGGAACGTCAGCTTGAACGTTTCAATGTTTTCCCCTCTGACTGCCCTGCGATTCCCCGCGAGGTCCCGTCTCCTCGCTCTTCCACGGAGGACTCGGAGGTACCTATGCAACTCGGGGCCTCCATGTCCCCTCGACAATGTAGAGAGTTTCGCAGGAAGAATGGTCTCTGCTTCTATTGTGGGGACGACAAGCAACTACTGAACACCTGTCCCAGGCGCAAAAATAAGCAGCCGGAAAACTTCCGCGCCTAAGTGATCATCGGGGAGGTCACTTGGGCGCACAGATATTTCCCGTTAATACTAAACGCAATAAGATTTTGCTTCCCTTTCAGGTCTCGTTTGCTGGCCGGTCTGCCACTGGCAGTGCCTTCGTGGATTCGGGCTCATCTGCTAATATCATGTCTGTGGAATTTGCTATGTCTCTAAAAATGCCTTTTATTGATTTACCTTATCCTATCCCGGTAGTGGGTATCGACTCCACTCCTCTTGCTAATGGTTATTTTACTCAGCATACTCCTGTTTTTGAACTCCGTGTTGGCTCCATGCATTTGGAGCAGTGCTCTGTACTGGTGATGCAGGGATTATCGTCCGATCTGGTATTAGGTCTTCCCTGGTTGCAGCTGCATAATCCCACGTTTGATTGGAATACTGGGGATCTCACCAAATGGGGTAGTGATTGCCTGATGTCATGTCTTTCGGTTAACTCTATTTCTCCCCGGGAGGAGGTAAACACGCTTCCTGAGTTTGTTCAGGACTTCGCTGATGTGTTTTCTAAGGAGGCCTCCGAGGTGTTGCCCCCTCATAGAGATTACGATTGCGCCATCGATTTGGTGCCTTGTGCCAAGCTTCCTAAGGGGAGGATATTTAATCTTTCATGTCCTGAACGTAAAGCTATGAGGGAGTATATCCAAGAATGCCTGGCCAAGGGTTTCATTCGCCCCTCAACTTCTCCTGTAGGTGCTGGCTTCTTCTTCGTGGGGAAGAAGGATGGTGGTCTTAGGCCGTGCATTGATTATCGGAACTTGAATAAGGTCACAGTAAGGAACCAGTATCCCCTTCCTTTGATTCCGGATCTTTTTAATCAGGTTCAGGGGGCCCAATGGTTCTCTAAGTTCGATCTACGGGGGGCATATAACCTTATCCGCATCAAAGAGGGGGATGAGTGGAAAACTGCGTTCAACACGCCCGAAGGTCATTTCGAATACCTAGTCATGCCCTTTGGGTTGTGTAATGCCCCTGCCGTCTTCCAGAATTTTATTAATGAAATTCTGAGAGATTACCTGGGTAATTTTCTTGTAGTGTACCTTGATGACATACTGGTGTTTTCCAAGGACTGGTCCTCGCACGTGGAGCATGTCAGGAAGGTCCTCCAGGTCTTTTGGGAAAATAATCTGTTTGTAAAGACCGAAAAATGTGTGTTTGGGGTACAGGAGATACCATTTTTAGGTCAAATCCTCACTCCTCATGAATTCCGCATGGACCCTGCCAAGGTTCAGGCTGTGGCGGAATGGGTCCAACCTGCCTCCCTGAAGGCGCTACAGTGTTTTTTGGGGTTCGCTAACTATTACAGGAGATTTTTTGCCAACTTCTCGGTCGTCGCTAAGACTCTTACGGACCTCACTCGCAAGGGTGCTGATGTCCTCCATTGGCCCCCTGAGGCCGTCCAGGCTTTTGAGACCCTCAAGAAGTGCTTTATCTCGGCCCCCGTGCTGGTTCAGCCCAACCAAAGGGAGCCATTTATTGTGGAGGTTGACGCGTCCGAGGTGGGAGTGGGGGCCGTCTTGTCCCAGGGTACCAGCTCCCTCACCCATCTCTGCCCCTGTGCTTACTTCTCTAGGAAGTTTTCGCCCACGGAGTGTAACTATGATATTGGCAACCGCGAACTTTTAGCCATTAAATGGGCTTTTGAAGAGTGGCGTCACTTCTTGGAGGGGGCCAGACACCAGGTAACGGTCCTTACTGACCACAAGAATCTGGTTTTCCTAGAATCTTCCCGGAGGCTTAATCCTAGACAAGCTCGTTGGGCACTATTCTTTACCAGATTTAATTTCTTGGTTACCTATAGGGCTGGGTCCAAAAATATTAAGGCTGATGCACTGTCACGTAGTTTCATGGCTAATCCTCCTTCTGAGAAGGATCCTGCTTGTATTTTACCCCCTGGTATAATTGTTTCTGCCACTGATTCTGACTTAGCCTCTGACATCGCGGCTGATCAAGGTTCAGCTCCCGGGAACCTCCCTGGGGACAAACTGTTTGTCCCCCTGCAATACCGGCTAAGGGTACTCAGGGAAAACCATGACTCCGCTCTATCTGGTCATCCTGGCATCTTGGGTACCAAACTCCTCATTACCAGAAACTATTGGTGGCCTGGGTTGCCTAAAGACGTTAGGGCTTACGTCGCCGCTTGTGAGGTTTGTGCTAGGTCCAAGACCCCTAGGTCCCGACCTGCGGGCTTACTACGTTCCTTGCCCATTCCCCAGAGACCTTGGACCCATATCTCCATGGATTTTATCACCGATTTGCCTCCATCTCAGGGCAAGTCGGTGGTGTGGGTGGTAGTAGACCGCTTCAGCAAGATGTGCCACTTTGTGCCCCTTAAGAAACTACCTAACGCCAAGACGTTAGCTTCTTTGTTTGTGAAACACATTCTGCGTCTCCATGGGGCCCCAGTCAATATCGTTTCGGACAGAGGGGTACAATTTGTTTCCTTATTTTGGAGAGCTTTTTGTAAAAAGTTGGAGATTGATCTATCCTTCTCCTCCGCCTTCCATCCCGAAACTAATGGCCAAACGGAAAGGACTAACCAATCCCTGGAACAATATTTAAGGTGTTTCATTTCTGACTGTCAATTTGATTGGGTCTCATTCCTGCCCCTCGCCGAATTTTCCCTGAATAACCGGGTCAGTAACTCGTCAGGGGTCTCCCCGTTTTTATGTAATTTCGGGTTTAATCCTAGGTTCTCCTCCGTTTCCCCTGGTTGTTCCAATAATCCCGAGGTAGAGGACGTTCATCGGGAACTGTGCACAGTCTGGGCCCAGGTTCAGAAGAACCTAGAGGCGTCCCAGAGCGTACAAAAGATTCAGGCTGATTGTAGACGTTCTGCTAACCCCCGGTTTGTCGTCGGGGATCTGGTGTGGTTGTCATCAAGGAACTTGCGCCTTAAGGTCCCGTCCAGGAAGTTTGCTCCCCGATTTATTGGACCTTATAAGGTCATTGAAGTCCTCAACCCTGTATCCTTCCGTCTGGAGCTGCCCCCATCCTTTCGCATACACAACGTCTTCCATGCCTCCCTCCTGAAACGCTGCTCCCCGTCCTGGTCCCCCTCGAGGAAACCTCCTGTTCCCGTTCTCACCCCTGAGGGGGTGGAATTCGAGGTGGCCAAGATTGTGGACAGTAGGATGATCCAGGGCTCCATCCAGTACCTGGTCCATTGGAGAGGATACGGGCCGGAGGAGAGGACTTGGGTACCTGCTCAAGATGTTCACGCTGGGGTATTGATCAGGAGGTTCCACCTTCTCTTCCCCACTAAACCGGGTCCCCTTAGTAAGGGTCCGGTGGCCCCTCATAAAAGGGGGAGTACTGTAAAGGATCTGCCAGGCACTACGTCTGGGTATACTCCCAGGATTAATCAGTCGACACCTGAGGCCAGACCTCTGAGACTGACACCTGCTCCCACCAATCAGGGTGGCAGGCTCAGGAGTGGGAGAGCCTATCGCGGCCTGGTCAGTCAGAGTTAGCTCCGCCCCCTGTCCATTTATACCAGCCGTTTTCTCTTCCTCCTTGCTTGTTATTCTTCTTGGATTCCTGGCCCCACTGCTGCCTTGCTCCAGCCTGCTTCTGCCGTGCTTCTGCCTTGCTTCAGTTCCGTTTATCCTGCGTTGCTCTGCCCCTGGCTTGCTTCTGCTCCGTGCTCCCGTTTGTATACTCTACTACTTCCTGATCCTGACTGGCTCATTCACCGCTCCATTTCCTCGCGGCGTTCCGTGGGCTACTGTATTCCCTTGCGTGTTCCCTGTTTGTACTCCCTTGCACTTAGACAGCGTAGGGACCGCCGCCAAGTTGTACCCCGTCGCCTAGGGCGGGTCGTTGCAAGTAGGCAGGGACAGGGTGGTGGGTAGATTAGGGCTCACTTGTTCCCTTCACCTCCTTCCTGCCATTACAACTTGTTTCTCTGTGCACAATGCAAATAAATATATATAATTTTGACTATGTGATTTTCTGTTTTTTTTTTTTTATATAATCTATCTCTCACTGGTAAAATTAACCTAGCCTAAAAATTCTAGACTGTTCATGTCTTTGACAGTGGGCAAACTTACAAAACCAGCAAGGGATCAAATACTTATTTCCTTCACTGTATATATTTATATATATATATATATATATATATATATATATATATATATATATATATATGATGAATGAGTCCATGTATTTCTCATCATGGTTAAAAAAAAGTTAGGTAATATGTGCTATTACATTGAACGTTGTCATTAGAGAAATTATCAATTTTTATGGATAACATACTGTATGACATCCGTCCTATGGCTCTTTAAAGCATATTTTGTTTTTTAAATGAGTTATTTCACTGCTGCTTCCACAGGAGCCACTATCCACACAATACAGTGTAGCCAGTTGCAGGAGTTAAGGGCCACAGTGCAAGCAAAATTTGATGCTGCTGCTCCTGACTCTGGGGGACTATGATAACTATGATGCCTGTGCAAGTGATGTGCTGCATTAACTTCAAAATTCGGAATCTTAGCGTATCTTCTCCCACCACTAGTGTTGGTTACTCCAAAGCACTCAGACAGAGTAGTGTGTGTGATTCATTGACGTTCACTTCAGTGAATCCAAATGCTTATGCTCTATGCTGGGACTCTAGCTGCTCTTTAACACCCGGAAAACTGTTCATTTATGAACAGTTACATAACTGTAACTTACCCAGAGAGGATAAAAAGCAGTGAGGGTCCAAGAATATATCATCAGCCCCAGGATTTAGAGAAGGTTATATTCATTCAACCACAACGCTTTTATGTAAGGCAGACTCTGCTTTTGCGCCTTGACATCAGTCTGCAGGACCTAACTTGTCACTGCGGTGATTGATTCAGGAATTGTCGATGCATCACATTGTAGTAACGGGAGAGAGGGGGAGTGTGTTTTATGTCAACGTATTCCACTGTAAGTGAAGATTACTCCAAGGAAACTAGAAAGGTAACGGGGTAGTTTACCGCCACTAAAATATTGTTTCAGCTTACATAAGAATGTATTTCTGTTAGATTCGGCAGGATTAGTTAATTATTATTCATGGCTCCAATCTTGCCCTGTGTAGTCTGTAATCTTTCCCTACTGTCAGGGTCGGTATGCCCCGACGTACGTTTCACTGAACTGAGTCAGCTTCTTCCGCTGCTGTCTCTGTATTGCCGCCGAATTGTGTATCGCAGCGGCAACGCTGAGAACACTAAATAAAACACAACAGGCAGTTTGTCTCTCTGCATTGCCGCATAATTAAGAACCGCAGCGGCAACGCTGAGAACACAAAACGCACTCGGTGACCAGCTAGCTGCTCACTGAGATAGATTGCTTTCTGTCCGCGTTGCTGGCCGAGCTGCTGCTTGAGCCAGGAATGGAACAGCAACGCTGGTAACAGAACAAATACAACACAATCTGAAGACTAATTAACTGTTCATTGACACAAAAATTTTAATCCTTTTGCGCTGCTACTCACCAAAAGTTTGGAGCGGCAACGCTTAAAAGGTAGTCAATGATCAGGCAGTTGCTCATAGAGTTTGAACACAACCTCCTGTAGTGTGCATATGCAAGGTATCTTACAGATACAAAAATAACCCTTGCAGCACCACCTCGTTTATTTCCACCTGAGTAGTAGGGCCAACAAGCTCCCTACCCAGTGGTATTTGTTTAAAGCTGTAATCACACTGTGCAATAATTTAATCAAAATACCACACAATGTGGCAATAAAGGGGACATTGCACAGTATAATCCTTCTCCTACTACACTAGTCGGTATCAATAAAAAATTTAAGGCGACATTGTCCACCATGCTCTACCTTTCCTCCTCTCTCCCTATTCCTACATTTTTCACGTTTTTTTCTGGGGGGCGTTGGACAACCGATTTAAGTTCGTATTTAATTTTAAAGAAGTACTACTCACTAACACTTGGATGGCTATCTTACTTGCAGAGACCCTGCTAACCTACTCACTCAATACAGGGAACAGTGAACCCTGGCAGAGGTAAGCCAGAAGCATTTGCATATGGAAGTATCCTTATAAAATCCAAATTAACTTCTTATCAAGTAGAGCTTCTTGCACATTTTGGTGTGCAGATATACTATCCCACAGATGGAATGGTCCTGAGATGGCAGTTAAATAAGTGATCCATCTAGAATACGTTTAAGAGGTTGTCTCTTCAGTCTCTGGCTCAAAGAGTGGCTTCACAAGCATGGGATCCACATCTATGACAACCATATGCCGAATAGGGCAAATGGACAGCGGTTGTAAACACGAGACAAACCCTTTAAACGCACACTCCTGGCAAAATTGATATATTGTGTTATGTCTAGTGCAGGGCCTGAGGAGACAGTGCGTGATTTCTCTCGTTAGTGTTCTTGTGGACTTGTACTAGGCATAACACAGTGTGTGAGTTTTGCCACAAGTATTCCTTTAAGGAAAAGATTTACCTATCGTGAACCTATGCTCCAAATCAGGGAATTGCATTATCAGCAATTTCTTTACTGTGCTTTATTACTTGAAGCTGCTACTGTTACATGCAGCCGTATGCAAGTGGCAATGTAAAGAGCAGGGGGGCTGTATTCCACTGCCTGTTTTCCACTGAAAGCCCCAGGCTTGTATCTGATGGGATTTTGATTTCCTTACCAGAATCACTTGAAGAGTCATTGGTTTAGGGATAGTAGTTTGCTACTATTCAGGTATAATTTAACCATACAACTCTGCTATAAATATTTCAGCATTCTATATTTTAGAGAAAAGAACCGCCTGAATAGAATGCTAAAAGAATTTTATTATTTGAACTTTAAAAACTGGGCTAAGCTAGCCAATATTTTACCTAAAAACACTTGTCCTTGCCTGGACTAATAGCAAAGTGTAGGCTCTCCCTGATTAGCCTTAACTTTTTAGGTAAAATATTGGCTAGCTTATCCCAGTTTTTAAAGTTTAAATAATAAAAATGTTCTTTTAGTGTTCTATTCAGGCAGTTCTTTTCTGTTTCTTAATTGTGAACGCTACAATCAAAACCAAATTTATACAGCAATTTGTTATTTTAAAATTTAAAATTTCAGATTATTTTGTTAATTTAAAAAAAAACTTGCTTTAAGTTATTTTTTAGGTCTCTACATCATTGAGATGAATAAAATAGTAATGATCTTAATAATTAGAAAATGACTCGGTTCTGTCTAATTGACCTGGACCTTAACCCCTTAAGGACGCAGCCTAGTTTTGGCCTTAAGGCTCAGAGCCCATTTTTCAAATCTGACATATTTCACTTTATGTGGTAATAACGTCGGAATGCTTAAACCTACCCAAGCGATTCTGAGATTGTTTTCTCGTGACACATTGGGCTTCATGTTCGTGGTAAAATTTGGTCGATATATTCAGTGTTTATTGGTGAAAAATTGCAAAATTTAGCGAAAATTTTGAAAAAATTGCATTTTTCAGAATTTAAATGCATCTGCTTGTAAAACAGACGGTTATACCACCCCAAATAGTTACTAGTTCACATTTCCCATATGTCTACTTTAGATTGGCATCGTTTTTTGAACATTCTTTTATTTTTCTTGGACGTTACAAGGCTTAGAACATAAACAGCAATTTCTCATATTTTTAAGAAAATTTCAAAAGCCTTTTTTTTAAGGTACCTCTTGAGTTCTGAAGTGGCTTTGTGGGGCCTATGTATTAGAAACCCCCATAAAACACCCCATTTTAAAAACTAGACCCCTCAAAGTATTCAAAACAGCAGTTAGAAAGTTTTTTAACCCTTCAGGCATTTCACAGGAATTAAAGCAAAGTGGAGGTGAAATTTGCAAATTTCATTTTTCTTGCTGAATTTCAATTTTATTCATTTTTTTTTCTGTAACAAAGAAGGTTTTACCAGAGAAACACTACTAATTATGTATTGTCCAGATTCTGCAGTTTTTAGAAATGTCCCACATGTGGCCCTACTGCGCTCGTGGACTAAAAGACAAGCCCTAGAAGCAAAGAAGCACCTAGTGCATTTTGAGTCCTCTTTTTTATTAGAATATATTTTAGGCAGCATGCCAGGTTTGAAGAGGTGTTGAGGTGTCAAAACAGTAGGAATCCCCCAATAGTGACCCCATTTTGTAAACTACACCCCTCAAGGAATTCATTTAGGGTTGTTGTTACCATTTTGACCGCACATTTTTTTCACAGCACGTATTTGAATTGGGCTCTGAAATGAAAAAAATTTCATTTTTTCCAATAAGATGTAATTTTTTACCAAAATTTCTTATTTTCACAGGGAACAAAATACTCAATTTTGTTGCCCAATTTCTCCTGAGTGCATCAATACCCCATTTGTGGCAATAAACTGCCGTTTGGGCCCATGGGAGGCCTCAGAAGGGAAGGAGCGCTGTGTGTTCTTTGGAGTACAGATTTTGCTGGTTTGGTTTTCGTGTGCCATGTCGCATTTGCAGAGCCCCAGAGGTATCAAAGCAATGGAAACCCACCAGAAGTGACCCCATTTTGGAAACTACACCCCTCAAGGAATTCATTTATGGGTAATGTGACCATTTAGACCCCATAGTTTCTTCACAGAACTTATTTGAATTGGGCTGGGAATTTAAAAAAAATATATTTTTTCCAATAATATGTCATTTTAGCTCAAAAATTCTTATTTTCACAAGAAATAAAATACTCAATTTTGTTGCCCAATTTGTCCTGAGTGCGGCAATACCCCATTTGTGGTGATAAACTGCCGTTTGGGCCCATGGGAGGGCTCAGAAGGGAAGGAGCGCTGTGTGTTCTTTGGAGTACAGATTTTGTTGGATTGGTTTTCGGGTGCCATGTCACATTTGCAGAGCCCCAGAGGTATCAAAGCAATGGAAACCCACCAGAAGTGACCCCATTTTGGAAACTACACCCCTCAAGGAATTCATTTATGGGTAATGTGACCATTTAGACCCCATAGTTTCTTCACAGAACTTATTTGAATTGGGCTGGGAATGAAAACAAAATTATTTTTGTCAAATAATATGTAGTTTTGGCTGAAAATTTCTTATTTTCACAAGAAACAAAATACCCCATTCTGTTGCGCAATTTGTTCTGAGTGCCGCAATACCCCATTTGTTGTGATAAACTGCCGTTTGGGCCCATGGGAGGGCTCAGAAGGAAAGGACCACCATTTGGCCTACTCGGGATTTTCTAGTGCGAAGTCATGTATGCAGAAGCCCCTGAGGTACCAGTACAGTTGAAACCCGCAAGAAGTGACCCCGTTTTAAAAACTACACCCTTAAGGCATTCATCTAGAGGTGTAGTGGCCATTTTGACCGGAGACCTACACCCCATAAACTGTAATGTGGGTTCTCCCGGGTATGGCAATACCCTACATGTGGCTGTTATCAGCTGCCTGGACACACAGCAGGGCCCAGAGGGGAAAGACGAGGGGGGATAAGCTGTGCGGAGTGCATCAGGGTAAGTAAAATTGGGGTAAATTATAAACCAAGGGATGTATGATAAATTTTAAAACACTTTCATACAGAGCTCTGGTTATTCGGGACACGTGTCACATTGATATATTGTGTCCTCCCTTATCCCCCTCTTATAGCAGACTTTGCACCTCTTTTGACTTTTTCCCTTCTTGCCAGTTTGGGGAACTTCCCCTGGAAAGTGTTGCCCTGGTACGATGCGTGTGGGCTCGCTTCCAGAAGTACTGGGTGCCCCCCCTTCTTGGTCCCTAAAGATTAGGTTCTTGATAATCACCTCTTGAAATTCCAGGAAAGTTCCCGTCTGGCCTGCACATCGACGTAGCACGTACGCATTGTACAAAGCCATCTATATGATGTTCCCGGCCAGCTTCTTATACCACACCGCATGGCGCTGTAGGGCTTCAGGGCTTGATCTTACAAGTCCATCACTCCCATGTACCTATTGTAGTCCAGGATGCAGTCTGGTTTGGGGGTGGCCTTTCCTTCATATATCCTAAACCTGTAGGTATACCCTGATGCACTCTCACAGCTTATACATCTTCACGCCATACCTTGCCCTCTTACCCGGCAGGTACTCACGGAATTGAACCCTCCCTTTAAAATGTACCAGGGACTCATCAATAGTAATACACTTCTCGGGGGTGTATGCTTGGGAAAACCGGGCACTGGAACGGTGTAATAGGGGTCTCCGTTTAGACAAACGGTCAAAACTGGGGTAATCTCGGGGTGGGCACGGCTCATTATCAGTATAATGTAAGAAGCGAAGTATTGCCTCATTTATTTATTTTTTTAGGTTCCAGTTCAGTTCTGAAGTTGCTTTGAGGGGCCCATATATTAGAAACCCCTATCAAATACCCCATTTTAGAAACTAGACCCCTCAAAGTATTCACAACAGCATGTAGAAAGTTTATGAACCCTTTAGGTGTTTCACAAAAATTTAGAGCAAATTAGAGGTGAAATTTACATTTTTTTTTTGTCAGAAAATCCTCTTTATACCATTTTTTTTATAACACAAAAGGATTTATCACAGAAACGCAACTTAATACGTATTGCCCGGATTCTGCAGTTTAGAGAAATATCCCACATGTGGCCCTCGGGCGGTAATGGACTGAAGCGCCGGCCTCCGAAGCAAAGGAGCACCTAGTGGATTTTGAGGCCTCTTTTTTATTAGGCACCATGTCCGGTTTGAAGAGGTCTTGTGGTGCCAAAACATTGGGAACCCCCCAAAAGTGACCCCAATTTGGAAACTAGACCCCTTGAGGAATTCATTGTAGTTTTCTTGGGGTGCATGCGGCTTTTTGATCAGTTTTTATTCTATTTTTAGGTGGCGTGGTGACTAAAAAACAGCAATTCTACTATTGTTTTTTTTTTCGTTTTTTTTTACAGCGTTCACCCTGCGCTATAAATGACATATTCACTTTATTCTGCGTGGCGATACGATTACGGCGATACCAGATGTTTATAGTTTTTTTTTATGTCTTATGGCGTTTGCACAATAAAATACGTTTTGTAAACAATCATTCACTTTTTGTGTTCCTTATTCTAAGAGCCATAACGTTTTTATTTTTCAATAAATAAAGCCGTGCGAGGACTTATTTTTTGCGTAACGAACTGTAGTTTTGATCAGTACCATTTTTAGGTACATGCGACTTTTTGATCTCTTTTTATTCCATTTTTTGGGAGGTGAAGTGACCAAAGAATTGTGATTGTGGTTCGGTTTATTATTATTTTATTTTACGGCGTTCACCGTGCGGGATAAATAATGAAATAATTTTGTAGTTCAGGCCGTTACGGACGCGGCGATACCAATTATGTATAGTTTATTTGTTTGTTTATATATTTTTATTAATAATAAAGGACTGATAAGGGAAAAGGGGGGATTTTTACTTTTATTACTTTTAAATCTTTTATTTTCTAATTTTTACACATCTTTTTTTAACTTTTTTTTAACTTTATTACTTTGTCCCACTAGGGGACATGAGGGCAGGAGGCCCCGATCGCTATTCTAATACACTGCACTACATGCGTAGTGCAGTGTATTAGAACTGTCAGCTACTCACTGACAGCAAGCATAGTGGGTCCTGACGTTGTCAGGACCCACTAGGCTTCCGTCTATGGCATAGCCGGACGCCATTGTTTGGTGTCCGGTTGCCATAGTCACCATCGCCGGCCGCTATCGCGTAGCAGGCCGGCGATGGCAGCTTAACCCCTAAAAAGCCGCGATCTCTATAGAACGCGGCTTTTAAGGGGTTAATCAGTGGGGACACAGCGATCGGTCCCCGCTGTAGGAGCTGTGACAGCTGCTGAACAAGACAGCAGCGTCACAGCTCCTGTATGTGTCGGGAGGACGGCCGAAACGGCCGTTACTCCCGAGACGTACTATTACGGCATGGAGCGCGAACGATACAGCTGCCATGACGTAATAGTACGTCAAGGAGCGGGAAGGGGTTAATGTGAAAACTTGTCTGAATGAAGACATAAAAAATGTCTTATTAGGAAGTTACAAGAGTCTGCAACACTTTCACAGGTAAAATATAGCCACTTCAGGCACTGTCCTATGCAACATGTTAAAATATCTCTTGACAGACTGAGCAATGTTCCATTAATTATAGATACAATGTGAAGAGCAGGAATATCCTTCATCCAAAATACTTTTTGCTCTGGACCTAGTTGGGGGTTAAGCAAGGCCTATTTCCCGGTTATTTGGGCATTTAAATGCATCTCTAATGCATAAAAAGTGAGTACAATGGACTTCTGTATGAAGCTGCAGGGTTAAAAGTCACTCAGAGCGTTGCAATATTTATTGCCTTGATTTCAGCTCTTTTATTAGAGCCCTCTAACTTCCTGTACAAATGTCATTAAAACCACAGGGAGTTCTAGACCTTTTAATGCAAGAGAACACTCTATTATTTAGTACCTCTGTAAGACAATCTTTTCAACTGCAGTTTTCAAGTGATAATTCAAAAAAAGATAAACCTTGATTGAACAGATACTAGCTGTTAGCCACTTAGGAATAAAAGGCAGTTATGTGACTTTTACATTTATCTACTGGGACTTACATTTTCGGACGCTGGTATCAAACAAACTAATATAGTATGTTGTCTCCACAAGACTTAACAAAGCTGACTTTTATCCTTTAAAAACTCAGGACAGTCAGTACAAAAGGTCTTCACAATATTCACAACCAGCGCAAGCTATAAAGAATAGCTATGTTATTTTTTAAACATTTTTGTTACTAGTCTAGTTTTTACATTTGCCGCTTTTTGATAAAACTGACAAGCCAAGTATTCTTTTTAAAACAGAATAATATGAACTCCACACAGAGCTGTGGTCATCTCTTATAATTTGAGGGTACGGTCACGGTTTTATTGTTCTCTGCATTTCTGTGTATACATATCGCTGGTGACAGTGATCCAAGGCCCCATGCACACGTCCGTATTTTTCATCCATAATTACGGACACATTCATTTCTATGGGCTATGAATACCTTTCCGTATTTTTATGGATGGGTATCCGTAAAATTTAGAACATGCCCTAGTCTTGTCGGTAATTACGGCACAGACTCCCCATAGAAGTCTATGGGCGCTTCCTTAATTATGGATGGCTACGGATGTGCACCTGTAGCCGTCCATAATTACGGAAGCGTTGCTAGGGGAAGCCCGGTTTGCAGATGTTACACATCATTTGTGGTTTTCTTCTTCCTTTTGCGGACCTGTATATACGGATGCATTACGGATGCACTACAGACCGTATTTACGAACACCTTTCTATACATGTGGATAAGTTGCGGATGACTATGGAGGCGTATTTACCGACAGTATTTACGGATGGATGAAAATACGGTCATGTGCATGGGGCCTAAGGGTCTGTTACCATTGGATCCCTTTATCAGAGGCCTGTATATGGGGAGATATCAATGCGAGCACGCTTCCGTGTGTGTAACAGAATATCTGTTACAGATCTATATCACTGGCGGTCTGGCGCAAAAGCCAGTCTGACAAAAGTGCAGACCCCTGATGAAATAATATATAGAAACGCATAGGGTCAGATGAGAGAGGGGTCTTAGCGTAGGTGACAGCGGTATCGCTGGGCAACCCCATCACTGGGGTACATATCAGCGGTAACTGCAGGCTCTGTTGTGGTGCAGGGTCCCATTCGCTGATACACCAATGTTTAAACTGTTTGATCCCATATATTCAAGCATACTCAATTATAGGGGGGTTCGCAAATGAGCCAGCAATTGCAGTTTATATTTAATAAATTTTTAAATAAGCACGGTGGGCTCTTCTCACAGTGGTGATTGTACCCCTGTTTTTAGAGAGTTATTTAATAAAAATTATAAGTTTTACTCATTAGTCACGTCAGTGAATTGCAATCTTTAATACTTTGTGGGAGCACAAGTAAAATATCATAAAAACAGTGAATTCTGTATATGGGGAGAGCAACGAATGCATAGATCATGTCTTCCCTGCTAACCTGTGCCCCATAATAAAATAATAAATATAGCAAAATGTAAAAATAAATAAATATTCCCTTCCCTCAAAAAAACTTACCTCTCTGATTGCGCAAGCACCAATATTAGACATCCTGCATGACACAAACACATTTTGTCTGCGCGGCAATTGCTCGGGCAATAATACGTTCTTGTCACACAGAATCTAATAAATATATCTACCCCGATAACTACCCCGATCACCAATTTTTGTCTGTTCTACCCTGGCCCTATCTTCGTTTGCGCCTTCACGTTTCCATACTTTGAGGATTATTATCCTTCTACATAGACTGCGTCTAAATTTAAAGGGGTTTGCCCATCAGGGACATATATGGCATATCCACAGGATATGCCATAAATGTCAGATAGATGCGGGTCCCACCTCTGGGACCATACCTATCTCGAGAAAGGGGCCCTCTAAACCCCGTTCTACCTTTATTGGGCCACTTTATAATTACATGGTCGGAAATTACGAAAACAGCGTAACTTACTGAGCTATGCTGTTTTCGTAACTCCCATAGAAGTGAATGGCAGTTATGGAAACAGTATAGCACGCATGCTATGCTGCCTCCAAAACTGCCATTTACTTCTATGGGAGTTACAGAAACAGCATAGCCCAGCGAGCTATTCCAAGTGATGGAACCTGCATCTATCGGACATTTATGGCATATCCTGTGGATATGCCATAAATATCCTTGATGGGCAAACCTCTTTAAGGGAGATACATTTATGTTCAATATATTTTTATTGAAAAAACAAGAGTAAAGGCAGAACAGTGCAATCATCGCAAATGTCTCGGCATGCAGGCTGGCAGTAATGATAAATATGTACAGAATTCTAAAGCCAGACAGGGCCGGCCTTTGTCTATATGTCTACCTGTGCAGAAACTTATTTTAGTGCCCCCAAGAAATAAAATGTAGTGGACAAACACTGTTAGGGTATATTCAGATGGTGCGGTCAAGTCACAATTTTTTTACTGCCACATTTTGGCGCCAGTAAAAACACAACTTGAACGCAACATCTGAATATACTCTCAGACTTCCAATATGAACCATTAAGCAGCACAAGGTCTTCTGCATCACTGTGAGGCTGTCCTCTCTGTTTGGATAGCGTCACAGTAATACAGGAGGCAACACTTATTGAGGAGCTGGAACTGCCTATTTACAGCGATGGAATCGGGAGGTAGCGAGAAATTAGGCGAGGAATGTGATTTAAAAAAAACGGTATGTCAGGTCCTCATTAAGAATCAGTTTCACATACATTTTTTGCAGTAAAATGCAAAAAGTACACTTGCATAAGGAGGGGAAGCAGATTTTAACAAATGTCACCATACTGTATACTAACCCAGTGCCCAAATGATGCAACCATACTGTAGTCAATAATACACCATACCCTCTAAATAATGTGCCATACAATGTCCAAATAATGGCATTCAGTGCCTCAATAAAACGCCATACTGTATCAAATACTGTGCCTACATAATATGCCATTTATCCAAATAATATGCCTTATTGTAGCCAAATAATGCTCTAAACTGTACCCAATAATTTATACAGTTGCCAAATATGTCATACTGTACCTAATATGTTATACAGTGGCTACATATTAAGTCATACCGTACATACTTTATCCAAACAATACAGTATACAGTGCCCAATTGATATGGCATACTGGACCCAAATAACTCACACCCCATTTACGGTGCTATACAGTGCTCAAATGATAACACCAAAGAGTATCCAAATAATACAGCTGTACAGTGCCCAAATAATGCACTATATAGGATCCCAACTCGTAATTAAACACAGCACCTTAAAAAAAATTCTGTACAGTGTATATGCATGTGTATGTATATATATATATATATATATATATATATATATACATATATATACCGCATTCCAAATTATTATGCAAATGTTATTTTTCGCTGATTTTCCTAAATAGTCGATGCAAATAACAGTCAGTATAATCTTCAAGCCATCAACCGTTGGAGTGTAATGCAAATTTTATTGAACAAATCTCCTAATGGTATCAGATTTTTTTTTAGAAGTAAAAAACTCAAAATGCACTGTTTCAAATTATTATGCACAACAAGATCAAAACATTTTAAAGGTTGTAAAGAGAACTAAAATGGTAATTTGTTGAATTTGCAGCATCAGGAGGTCATATTTACAGATATCAAAAGCTCTTTCAATCAAAAAAAACTTAACAGGCCAAGTTACATGTTAACATAGGACCCCTTCTTTGATATCACCTTCACAATTCTTGCATCCATTGAATTTGTGAGTATTTGGACAGTTTCTGCTTGAATATCTTTGCAGGATGTCAGAATAGCTTCCCAGAGCTTCTGTTATGATGTGAACTGCCTCCCACCCTCATAGATATTATGCTTGAGGATGCTCCAAAGGTTCTCAATAGGGTTGAGGTCAGGGGAACATGGGGGCCACACCATGAGTTTCTCTCTTTTTATGCCCATAGCAGCCAATGAGATAGTGCATTGTCATGCATGAAGATAATTTTGCTACGGAAGGCACGGTTCTTCTTTTTGTACCACGGAAGAAAGTGGTCAGTCATAAACTCTACGTACTTTGCAGAGGTCATTTTCACACCGTCAGGGACCCTAAAGGGGCCTACCAGCACTCTCCCCATGATTCCAGCCCAAAACATGACTCCGCCACCTCCTTACTGACATCGCAGCCTTGTTGGGACATGGTGGCCATTCACCAACCATCCACTACTCCATCCATCTGGACCATCCAGGGTTGCAGGGCACTCATCAGTAAACAACACGGTTTAGTGTTCATGATTAGTCTTCAAAATTAGTCTTCATGTATTTCTGAGTCCACTGCAACCGTTTCTGCTTGTGAGCATTGTTTAGGGGTGGCCGAATAATAGCTTTATGCACACTTGCAAACCTCTGGAGGATCCTACACCTTGAGGCTCGCGGGACTCCAGAGGCACCAGCGGCTTCAAATTGCTGCTTTGCAATGGCATTTTAGCAGCTGCTCTCCTAATCCTATTAATTTGTCTGGCAGAAACCATCCTCATTATGCCTTTATCTGAACGAACCCGTCTGTGCTCTGAATCAGCCACAAATCTTTTCATAGTACGATGATCATGCCTAAGTTTTCTTGAAATATCCAATATTTTCATACCTTGTCCAAGGTATTGCACTATTTCACGTTTTTCGGCAGCAGAGAGATCCTTTTTCTTTCCCATATTGCTTGAAACCTGTGGCCTGCTTAAATAATGTGGAACGTCCTTCTTAAGTAGTTTTCCTTTGATTGGGCACACCTGGCAAACTAATTATCACAGTTGTCTGAGATTGATTACAATGATCCAAAGAGCCCTAAGACACAATACCATCCATGAGTTTAATTGAAAAACTAATAATTAAATGTTTATGACAGTTAAATCCAATGTGCATAATAATTTGGAACAACGTGTAGAAGTAAAATATAAAAAATGGTTAACATATTTTAAATCTAGACTTAAGACTTAATCTAGTAGGCCACCTTTAAAACATTTTATACATTAACCGGCATTTATTATCTGGAATATTTGCAGGCTTGCAGTGAAGACTGACATTTTTCAGTTACATTTACCATTCAAAAATTTTTTGTCTTTTCTAAAAGGTAGAAGAAAACTTTATTTTTATTTTAGGTCACAAATAGTACAAAAAACTATGAATGATGATCTTTTTTTCTGTAAGTAAGCCTAAGGTAGGGATGGTTTCTTCTCAGAAGTGGCGATTCTCTCAAAATGACCTACTGAACTACTTCACCTTCATGCCATGGCACTGCCATTGCTGTTACTTGCAGGCAGAGGCGTAGCTGGGTTCTCCAGCACCCGGGGCAAATATTCACTTTGGCGCCCCCCCCCCCAAACCACTTTCCCGACTTCCTCTTCTCCCTCGCCATATTTGCTTTCTCTACTAATCAATGAGATGTAATTTGTTTTTCCACTTTTTTTCGAGCATAAAACCACTTGTACATTTTACAAGCAATATAGTTATCTAAAGTAGTTAACATAACAATTAATTAAGAGAAAATAAATAAAGAGGTCAGTGCCTAACTAAACAGATTGTATATCTAGGGCTAATGAGACTATATGGTGAAATAATGAACAGCCCCCTGTTGATAGTGCCACAAACCCTCCTGTAGATAGCACTACACCCTCCCCTCCCTGTACATAGCTCCATTGGGGCTTCCTAGAGGTGCCCCTGACGTCACTGTCCATATATGGATAGTGAACTCAGGGGCTTCTCCAGGAGTGGAATCCCCGGGAAATGCGTCGGCAATGCTTTGGCCAGGGATTTATCTATACCTCCCAACTTTAAAGTATCACAAAGAGGGAGAACCAATGAGGCGTGCATAGCAGCGTACATAGCAACACAGTATAATGCCCTCTAGCTGCCTCCACACAGTACAATGCCCCTATAAAGTATAATGCCCCATAGCTGTCACCATACAGCATAATGCCCCCATAGATGCACCTATACAGTATAATGCCCACACAAATTCTCCCATGCAGTATAATTCGCACACATATGCCCCTATACAGTACAATGCCCACACAGATGCCCCCATGAAGTATAATGCCAAATCAAATTCCCCCATACAGCATAATGCCCCTATAGCTGCTCCCATACAGCATAATGCCCCCATACAGTATAATGCCCCATACAGCTTAATGCGCCCAAGGCTGCCCCCATACAGTATAATGCCCTATAGCTGCCTCCATACAGTAGAATACCTCCTATAGCTGCCCCATACAGTATAATGCCCCTATAGCTTCCTCATACAGTATAATGCCGCCATAGTTGCCCCATACAGTATAATGCTGCCTTAGATGCCCCCATGCCGTACAATGCCCCCTTAGATGCCTCTAGTGTCAGTACCTACGTAGATAGTGCCCACAGACAGTACCCATGTAGCTAGTGTAGCTACAGTGTCCTCTGTAGATAGTGCCCCTATATAGTGCCACTGTGCCCATGTAGATAGTGCCACACCCCCCTGTAGATAGCGCTACCCCCTCCCCCCTGTAGATTGCGCCATTGAGATTCTTTCTAGGAGCGGAATGCTCAGCCAGAGCATAGGCCGGGGATTCCGCTCCTAGTTGATACTGTTCATTTATGTACAGAGAAGTCACTGATATTACTGTCCATATATGGACAGTGACGTCAGGGGCTACTCCTGGAGCGGAATCCCCTGTCAGAGCTTCAGCAACGGGGATTCCGCTTCAGAGGAGCCACTGAAGTCACTGTCCTTATATGGACACTGACGTCAAGGGCTTCCCTGGGCACAGCCCCCTCTGCTTGTCCACTCTTAAAGAGGCTCTGTCACTACATTATAAGTGCCGTATTTCCTACATAAGGAGATTGGCGCTATAATGTAGATGACAGCAGTGCTTTTTATTTAATAAAGATCTATTTTCACCACTTTATTAGCGATATTCGATTTATGCTAATGAGTTGCTTAATGCCCAAGTGGGCGTATTCTTACTTTAGACCAAGTGGGCGTTGTACAGAGGAGTGTATGACGCTGACCAATCAGCGTCATGCACTCCTCTCCATTCATTTAGGCAGCGCATAGGGATCCTTTTAGATCGCTATGTGCTGTCTTATGCTAACACATTAATGATACTGAAGTGTTTAGACAGTGAATAGACATTCCACGGGATGTCTATTCACAATCTCTGCACTTCGTTACTTTGTCTGTAGTAGTTACAGCAGAGGAAGCGTGATCTCGCGAGATTACGCTGTAGATGACAGGTTACAATGAGATCACGCTTCCTCTGCTGTAACTACCACAGACAAAGTAACAAATAGACATCCTGTGGAATGTCTATTCACTGTCTAAACACTTCAGTATTGTTAATGTGTTATGATAAGACCCCACATAGTGATCTAAAAGGATCCCTTTGCGCTGCCTAAATGAATGGAGAGGAGTGCATGACGCTGATTGGTCAGCGTCATACACTCTGTACAACACACACTTGGTCTAAAGTAAAAACATGCCCACTTTGGCATTAAGCAACTCATTAGCATAAATCTAAAATCGCTAATAAAGTGGTGAAAATAGATCGTTTTATTACATTAAAAGCACTGCTGTCATCTACATTACAGCGCCAATCTCCTTATGTAGGAGATATGGCAATTATTATGTGGTGACAGAGCCTCTTTAACTAATGCTTCAGCATTAAGTTCAATTGTATCTGTGTCCTGAGGATACAGATACAGTTGACTGCAGGACATACCCCTGGCCATCAGGGACAGCGCGGGAAGTATGTTTCCTCTCCTGCAGGGGGGGTCCCTGACATCACTGACGATATATGGATAGTGGCATCAGGGGGATTCCGCTCCAGGAGGAGTATGCAATCGTATCTGCACCTGAGGGGCCAATTCAAGCTTTTTTACCACCTGAGGCAAATGGCGACTGTGTTGAATTTCAGAAAACGTTGGTCTGCACATACACGTATGCAAAGACTACTGTGCGGTTTCACACTGTGCTGAGGTATGTGGGTTTGTATCTGTTTTTGGGTGGCATAAAACTGTATACTACTGGAGCATTTGTAACTTGTGTCCATTTAAGGTATGTACACATGGATCAAATTTGCTGCAGAAAATTCTGGAGCAAATCCAACCCAGAATTCGCAGGGAAATCTGTCAGAAAATCTGCACCAAATCGTGCTGTGGAAACCAGTGGAGATAAAAAAAAAAAAAGACTATACTCGCCTCCCTGGTGCTCCTGTGGCAACATGTCCCTGGTCCTCTGGATGGTCTTTGTACAGCTGGCATCCTGTGATTGGTTGCAGCGGTCAAATGTGATGAAACATCATTACAGGATCCCTGCTGTACAGAGACCATCAGGAGGACCAGGGACATGTTGCCACAAGAGCGCCACGGGAGGCGAGTATAGTCTTTTTTTTTTTTAAACTATGAAAAAATAAGGGTTATTTTTTGGGGACTTGACATTTGTTGCAGATTTAGACAGAGAGATATGAGATAGATAGATATGAGATATATATATGAGATAGATATATATATGAGATATATATATATATATATATATATGTGACGGACACAGATAGACAAACAGAATACACACACATAAACACTTACCTTTTGTAGGTAGCTGGACTCTTCACATGCAGACAGTCAGGTCCAGTAGTTGGAGCCTCTTCATAGGTCAGCAGTGATGGTTGCCTGGAGTTCAGCAGTCAGGAGGAGGGGAAGAGAGCCTGCAGATACAGTGCTGCCCCTAGAGGAGGTCAGGAAGAGTGCACACCAGGCTCTGTTATCAGTGCTTCAGCCGATGTGACAGGAAGAGAGCCTGATGTGAACTTCCCTGACCTGCTTTCTGCCTGTCCTGTCTCTGCAGACTTCCTCCCCCTCCCCCTGCTTGTCCCCGACTGCTGACAGCTAATGATAGAACAGCTGGAGCAGAGAAGGGACATGCAGGGCGGAGAAAGAAGTCCTGCGTGATGAAGCACGTGATGTTTCCAGCACACTGGTCCAATGCTTACAGCGTGTGGGTGGCCTCTCTTTTGCCGCCCCCACACAATGCTGAAGGCTATTGCCAGAGACCAGCAGCTCATCCTCCCTCATGGTAGGTGCGGCCCTGTGCACCCCGCCTGCCCCCCCCTAGCTACGCCCCTGCTTGCAGGTGGTACTTGCAAAAGGTCATTTATTACAGATTGATACAGCTCCCATTGAGTTCAATACTAGCTGTATAAATATGCCATGAGCTCCCCTAATGGCTGCATGCAGCAAGAATTCTATCATTTATCAAGTGAGTAAAACAGAGCTTCCCTGTACAGGTATATTATAAAAATAATAAGCACAGACTTTTGGACCTAAAAAAAAATTGAATGTTGGATATTAATTGTAACCATTGTTCCCTCTGAGCATTTATAACTAGTGCCCAAGCGTGGCCCCACCCTTTCCACCTTAACCACCCTCTTTTTAAAGCAGCGGAGGCATTGTAAAAATCTTAAAGTCGCAAATGACAGTAGAGTGTTTAATAAATTCCCCACACTAAGTGTTTGCATACTTGGAGGATCTACAAGTAAAAATGAAATAAAAAAATATGTAGCAAAGAAGCGGTGTTTAAAGAGGATCGGTGACCAGATTTCACAATATGAACTGCATACATTATTAAATAGATCTGTTAGACCTGATGAAGTAGGTTTACTTACTTTGAAAATCTATGCAAGAATAGATGTAAGAGAAACTGCAGCTTGTACTGAGCATGTGCGAGATTTAAGCAAGGTGCTGGGGAGGAGGGACACATAGCTCTGGGCGGGAGAAGATTGAGATTACCTTATGCATATACTTGTTCTCATAAAATTATAATTTTAATGTCGAGAAGGAAAACTTTGAGAATGGATTATAGAGCCATTCTGGCATGGATTTTCAAAGTAAGTACATCAGTCTCATCAGATCCCTAAGCGATCTGTTTAATAATGCAGTATGTATTGTGAAATCTGGTGTCAGATCCTCTGTAAACAACTGTTTATAGCAAGGCTGCTTATAGACAGAAACCTATAGCCTAGAGTCCCTAATATGGAAATGTCAAAAAAAGAAGTTAATAATGTTATACAATATGAACAATATTGGTAGAAGAAAAAAGGAAAAGTGGATACATTAAGGCGAGTTTGGAAAAAAAATGGTTGAAATATTGGAAAACTGAGTAACCAAATCCTTTTTTTTTTCTCTCTTTTCTCCATCTTTCTGGGGTTCTTGAAAATATAGGGTTGGGTGGGAGAGAGGATTTTGTGGTTTAATAGGGGATTTTTTTCTGATGTCAGGTTTGTGTATTCTATGCAGGACTTGTATACAGGGTTTGCATTTTTACTGGAATAAAGGAAAAACAATCCTTGGTGGTCTAGGGCACAGAAGGGGTTAATGCCAGTATGCCTGTTTTATATAGGACAGAAAACAGGTTCATTTTAAAATCCCTGAAGGTCTAGGCTAGGGTACAAGTTACTCCTTCATACCTGGGATCCAGTGGATTACTCTCCCGGCTCCAGCATGGACGAGGCTGTAACAGGAGGTTAAACACTGTTCAGCTTCGTGTTTCCTTAGTGCATTGATCATAAAGATGAGTGCAGGGAGTGAATAGAGAGGAGAATGTAATGATACTTTCCAGTTCATCAGTTCTCTCTATGATCGGACAGAGTGTTTCATGAATGAGCTCAAGAAATCTACGCGGGAACTGGAAGGAGCTTCCAAGCCGCACAATGGGAACAATGTTACATAGTTACATAGTTAGTACGGCTGAAAAAAGACACATGTCCATCAAGTTCAACCAAGGGACGGGAAAAGGGAAGGAAAAATTTCTACACATAGGACGCCCACATGTCAGTGGGAAGCAGGGCTGGCGTCCGAACCTGGCGAACCAGAGCCTGTCCCGGGGCCCACTACCCTTGGGGGGGGCTCACTCGGCCGCTAAGTGCTGACGCTGCCGTAGTCACGGCATCACTGTCCATATATGGACAGTGATGTCCGGAGGAGAGAAGTAGTCCCAGGCAGAGTGTTAGCGGTTCTGGTCCAGGACTCCGTCTCTGCGGAAGCCCCTGACATCACTGTCCATATATTGACAGTGATGTCAGGAGGAGAGAAGGAGTCCCAGGCAGAGTGCTAGTAGCAGCCCTGCTCCTGGACGCCGTCTCTGGGAAACCCCTGACATCACTATATGGACAGTGATGTCGGGGGATTCCCCAGAGCCAGAGTACCAGAGCAGAGCCTTTATTAGCGCTTTGCCCGGGACTTTAGCTCTGCTCCGGACATCACTATCCAAATATGGACAGTGATGTCAGGAGCAGAGCAGGAGTCCCAGGCAGAATGTTAGTAGTGCTCTGCCCAGGACTATGGCTCTGGGGTTGCCCCTGGCACCACGTCCACATATGGAAAGTGATGTCAGGGGCTTCTCCTGAAGCGGAATCCCCAGCCAGAGCGTCGGCAATGCTCTGCCTGGGGATTCCACTCCTAGAGAAAACCCCAAAGGCGCTGCCTACAGGGAGGGGGGCTGTGTGGCACTATCAGGGAGGGGGCTGTGAGGCACTACCAGTTAGAAGGGCTGTTTGGCACTACCTGGGAGGAGGCGGCTGTGTGGCACTACATGGGAGGAGGGGGCTGTGTGGCACTACCTGGGAGGGAGGGCTATGATGCACTACCTGGAGGGGGGCTGTGTGGCACTACCTGGGAGGTGGGGGCTGTGTGGCACTACCTGGGAGGAGGGGGCTGTGTGGCACTACCTGGGAGGGGAAGTTTGGCACTACCTGGGGGGATTGTGTGGCACTACCAGGGAGGGGGGGCTGTGTGGCACTACCTGGGAGGGGGGCTGTGTGGCACTACCTGGGGGCTGTGTGGCACTACCTGGGAGGAGAGGGCTGTGTGGCACTACCTGGAAGGGGGGCTGTGTGGCACTACCTGGGAGGGGGGCTGTGCGGCACTATCTACAGAGGGCACTAAATTTATGGGGCTGCAAACTTGGGGCCTAACTTATTTATAGAGGCATATACAGGGCCTAATGTCTTTATGGGGGCACAAAGTGATGTTTTTTGCCATTATACTGCCGCCGTAAGTTCCCCCGCAATAGGGCCTACTAAGTTTGTGTCGCCCAAGGGCCCATGTAAACCTGGAGCCGGCCCTGGCTGAGTGTTTTGCTTTGGTGCCCATTGGTTTCTGTGTACACCCCAGTATTCTTTGTCTTGCTGTCAGTCATTGTGTCTTGAATGAAATCCAAGTTATTGTATACGTCAGGTAATACAGCAATAATGTTTTGGAGTCAGTAGATCAGCGTACGGTTTTAAAGCTGAAATAGATCGGCTCAGTCACACTCAGATGCTACATGCCCTTCAAATGCAATCTCTGCAACAATAATATCATGATTCTTGCCTAAACTGGCATTCTCACTTCTTACAGAACTAAGTTTCTGCAGCTCCATTTATGCAGATATGTTATGTATTTACTGGCTGTTACACTGACACCTGGATAACACAGCCTGACAGCAACTGCAATTCAGACAACAAATACTGACAAATGAACAGATATTAAATGTCACTGAATCAGATCACTATTTTTTTCTCTCCCTGCGTAGAGCAACAATCCTTAGGCGGTTTGCCTCATAGTGAAATGGATCTACTCACATTACCTGCTCATCTATCATGTCTTTTGCTTTTTGCCTCATGGGAGAAAAATAGTTTTCTGCCACTGTTTCAGCACAGGATAGAGCTGCATTCACACATGGGGGAAACTGGGTGATAGTACAAAGGAAACCTTTAGTCTATGTTAACACAAAGCGGAATTGCTGTGGATTTCCGTTGATGCGGCTGGAAAATTTGCATAAAATGACTGTGGAGAGATTGACCTGCGCTGTTGTTTTTAAAAATATCTTCAGCATGTCAATTTATGCTGCGGAATGGTTGTGTGAGCGTTGCAAATTTTTCCCATTGAGAAATGGAGTGTTGAGATTTTGGCGGCAAAATAACTGCAAATACGCTACAAAAATCGAAGGTAGGAAAATAAAAAAAGCCTTATTTTTACATTTGAAATACAAAAAGATCACACTACCTCCCCTAGCATTTCCAGAGGAATGACTCAGTGCTCCCACGTCTGGACTCAGTGCTCCCCCGTCTGGACTCAGTGCTACTGGCCTCATGGGATAACATTTCATCCCATGTGACTGCTGCAGCAGTAACAGAAATCACAACGTCATCCCAGAAGGCCATCTAAATAAAGACCAGACGGGAGAGCAGGGTTGTATCGCTATGGTAATGCCAGGGGAGGTGAGTAGGAACTTTTTTTTATTTAATTCCCTCTTCTCCCTTCTTCTTCTCCACAGCAATAAATCTATCTTGAAACCCCTGTGGTATCTGGGTCAGATTTGCGGTCAAGTTTTTTTTACCTGTGTGAACATACGCTTCGAGTGTGTTCACACTTGGCTGATTTGTTGCAGGGATTTCTGAAACTGAAAATTAAACCTGCCATTTAAAGTGGTACTCTCTGCCTGGGAACCCCTGACTATTTTCTAGAGAACCTTAGGGTTTTTATAAAATTCTAATTGGGAAACTCTGACATAATTGTATTAGTGAGTTGTATACTTAGCAATTTCATTATACAATTTTATGATTAGAATTGCTATCATTATATGCAGTTAACTTAACAAATGTGTTCTATTTATATATTTTAAAGGAAATATATTATAATTAGTCTATAATATTACCAGTCTTTAATAGAAATAATAATAATGGTCATTTTCTAAATTCTGCAATTCTACTCTGTGATTAGGAGCTTAGTAGCATAGATCCTATGACACTCTGCATTCTTGCTTTTTATTTGTTATATTATGTTTATGTTTGAAAATGATTTGGCCTAGTGTGAAATGAATGTTGTTGTTGCAGAATAAAATTATTGTCTGAACGGTAGAGGCCCCAATACTGGAGCCCCCACCGAACGAGGAAATGGAGATCCCAAAGAGTGAGGGGCAGCATGAATGAAGCGACAGTTGAGAATGTGCCCGCCACTCCACTCAAAGTAAGGGGACTGACAGTTGTTTCTGTCATTCCCATAGACTTTGAATGGAGCGACAGCATGCAAATTGAACCGCCACTCCATTCAATGTCCTCCTGATTCAAAGTCTATGGGAATAGCTAAAACAGCCAGCGCTGTACTCAGCTGTTTCTGTTTGCCCCATAGACATTGAATTTTAAGCAACAGCGCACATATGCGACCATTGCTCCATTCAATTTCCTCCTCACTACGGTCGAGCAGTGAGCAGGAACAGGGGGTTCAGAACCTCCGTTCTCGTGACTGTAGGGATGCAGCATTAAGGCACCCAGCAATCAGACAACTATCATCCATGGGAATAGCCATTGTTTTCGTTTCTGGGAATAGCCCTTTAGGCTTGTTTTCTTTTCTTTTGAAGCTCATGCTTGTAGGTATATCTCTAAATGATGAACACATTTCCTTGTAAAAAAAAAACTCCAGTTCCATCACTTACATCCTCCCCAACGCATTGTAGGCTTAAGCGCAATGTTGCAAGTGTATTCACTTCAATTCATTCTGTGCTCTACATTCAACAAGCATGTATTTTGTGTCATCTGTTGTATTAATAAGCATGCCAGATTCTGTATGATTATGCTTGCATATTTGCTTTTTGGCCAATAAAAAAATAGTTTTGAAGGAAAATGCACTTTGGAATTCTTTTCAGTTCTTGACGTTTTCTACTTTTCTCTTCACTTCCTCTCTGAACTCTCCCTTTAAAGAGGATCTGTCACTAGTTTATGAATGCCCTATCTACTAACTAATTTAACAGGCGCTATGATGCTGATAACTACAGTGTAATTTTTTTTTCAAAAACATTTATTAGTTGCAAAGTTGTGTGCATTTTTTTAAATATGCTAAGTTGGCTATTCTTGCCAAATGGGAGGTTACTCTTTCTTTTCACTCTGGGCGGTGTAATATTTTCTGTATGACACCGTCCAATCAGTGTCATACAGTTCTCCTCTTCCCAGCCCAGCAACACAGTATGATCATATACTGTAGTATACAGCTTCCATTCCCGACTGTGTATTAAACTGGTGATACCTCCAGTTATTTCACAGCTAGAACTGCGATTAGAATCTCATCTTTCAAATGCCACCAGAACTGCTGTTGTACGTGTTCCACAGCCCGAGATATGTCTGTTTGAATTGATCCCCCTTCTTTCCAGCCTCAGTCTCTTACACTGTGTGAAGCAGCTTTATGCTAATAGGACGATGTCAGAGACTGTGAGCTAACTCCACTTCTGGAGAATCGCTGATGTTGACGCCCACTTGTCTAGTATAACCTAATTTGCATATTTAAGAAAAAAGCTCATCATTTTTTAAATAATAAACTTTTTAGGACACAATTTTCACTAGCATTATCAGTGTGACAGCACCTATTAGATTAGCTAGGAGATTGGGCATTACTAAACTAGTGACATCTCCTCTTTAAACTAATTAGAACATTATTATTGCATCTTATGTTTATAAAACCACAAGCACTTTCTGATAGCATCATGTTCTTTCCAATCCTTTGACATAAATCCTATAACCATTCACTGATAATATTGTGTTATTTTTCTTATTTAATGGACTTACCTGGAGCTCAAAGTACAAGTTTGATGTACAATTTATACACTATACTACTGCAAAGTAATACCGGCTTCCAGCACAGACAAAATGGTTAAAAGACCATAATGATAGCATCATTCCAGAGGTGGTCATAATATTGTGTCTTACTGAATGGGAGAAGGAAAAGTAAATGATAAAAATGATCTAAATAGGATCAATAATTTTAATGCCTTAATGGATCACTTTACTCAAAGAATATTTTTGTTATCATAAAATAATTACGCCATGTATTTTAGAGAAACATATAGTGCTGTTTATCTCAGTCATCTTCTCAAAACGGAAGAATCAAACTATTTCTGCCATAGGATAAAATACATAACTGTCTAAAATCTATTTCCAGTTGTTAGTTAAAGATTTATTTCAGAAAGATTAGAAATTTCATAGAGATATGCTTCAGGGTGCACCATTAAAAAAAAAAAAATCATTTTGAAAAAATCCCTTAATTACCATTTTATACTGTAGCTATTTCTGCTTGGCATTGCCTTTGCTAAAATGAAGGAAGGGGGAGGGAGGGATTGCTTTGGCAGCTCCCAGGATCCAGTGTAGCTCCCATTGTGTTCATACCACGCATTAAAATAAGGGATACAAGAAACCTGTACTGGCCCCCCTTCTCTCCAGTGACCGATGGCAATCACATGGGCTACATCTATTGTATGTACACTCTTGCTATGAAAGTAAAATATATGAGAGACACACATAAAGAGGTTGTTCCATCAAGACAACACTTGCCTATATGCCCTATTAGGGCCCATGTACGTCATAGATTGGGGTATCTTGCTCAGACACAATGTAAGGAAAGTTGTTTTTTGTTATTACCGCTCTACATTCCATTGGCCGTAACATTTCTATTTTTTCATTGAAATGGTTGTATGACTACTCGATAAGTTGTGTTTTTAATTGGGTAATGCATTCTAACCACTTTCCTGCCATATATTTAAGGCAAGTGGTCTTGGTCCATAAACTTGCACCGTGGCACATTTAAAGCGCAGGTTTAAGCCAGCTGCTGAAGCAATCAGGCAGCTGAAAGTTGGGTATCCAGCTGTTAGAGACTGCCGAGCACCAAGGGGAGAAGATAGAAGCGGTTTTCACCAATGAGCGCTGCATATTTAATAGAGGTCCTGCTGCCTCATTTGGTCCTGGTGGTCACGTTACTGATCACATGATCATTAGGGACCAGTACAGCGAGACTGCTGTTGGATCTAACTAGCTCCAGAACAGTCCTATCAGTTACAGCTGTTACTATAACAGGGTTGAGAAGCCTCAGTTATAATGGGAAAAGACTGTAAATAAATGTAAAAAATAAAATAAAAAACAAATGAGATAAACACTGTTTACCCTTGAGAACAGTCTCCCAACCAGTCAATTCCTTATATGTAATATATCAAAATAAGTAATATCCAATAAAAGTTAAATATTATCAAATAAAATTTTTAACCAAGAATACCACTATACAGTCACCATAAGGCCTCATTTACACGAACGTAATATACGCGCGTGCGACGCGCGTGCTTTGCACGCATGTCGTACGCACCTATATTAGTCAATGGGGCAGTTTAGACGATGCGTGAATTGCGCTCAGCGCGTGTGCGCAGAAAAAAACTCACGACATGTTCTATAATCGGGCGTTTTTCGCGCACTCACGCACCCATTGAAGTCAATGTGCGAACTGCGTGATTCGCGCAAGAGCTGTCAAACTCCTGAATGTAAACAGAAAAACCACGTGCTTTTCTGTTTACAAACATCCAAACGGAGTGTCAAATGCGAGATGAGCGCACCGAACTTCACCGGGTTCGGCCAAACTCGTTTTGACCGAAACCGGTAAAAAATGTTCGGGTACGCGACGTCAGGAGACAGTCACTGTCCACGGTGCTGAAAGCGTTAAACTGGTTCAGCACCATGGACAGTGACTTCCGCTCCGAAAATCCATGAACCTGTAAAAAAAAAAGACGTTCTGACTTACCGATAACTCCGGTCCGACCTCCCGGGATGACAGTTCAGTCCAAGTGACAGCTGCAGCCAATCACAGGCCAAGCACAGGCTGCAGCCAATCACAGGCTGCAGCGGTCTCATGGACTGCGGCGTCATCCTGGGAGGTGGGGCCGGATGACAAGAGAGGGACGCGTCACCAAGGCAACGGCCGGGAGCCCGGACTGGGGGAAGCAGGAAGTTCTTGGTAAGTATGAAAGTCTTTTTTTATTCACAGGTTGGTGTATATTGTGTTCGGCATTCACTGTCGAGGGTGCTGAAAGAGTTACTGCCGATCAGTTAGCTCTTTCAGCACCTTGGACAGTGACGGGCGTCGACTAGCCTCATCTCTATGATGGCGGCTGCGCGAAAATCACGCAGCCGCGCATCATACACGGATGACACACGGAGCTGCCAAGTGCCTTTTGCGCGCGCAAAACGCAGCGTTTTTTGCGCGCGCAAAACGCACACGCTCGTGTAAATGAGGCCTAAAGGGGTCAGATAGCAGATCTACCCTAGCTCTACAGGGTAACATTACTGTCAGGATTCGAACCAGTACCTCCTATGTCTCTGGCAGTAGATCTTCTCATTTGAACTACTGGTGCTGAATCCATTGTTTAGGTTTTATTGATTCTTGCCTCTTGAGATATCTTCCTTGATTACCTGCTTAGTCTCACAGTTTTGGCTTCCTATATAAGCCTGATGTTTGCACTTCCTTTTGGCCAGACTATTGAGCTTCCAACCTCTAGTCTAGTTCATTGGTCCCTTATGCTGCAAACTGCGGCCACTTATCTGTGTACCGAACTTGGATTGTTTCCTGACCACATCTCTGCCTTACGCTACAAACTGTTGCTGCTTATCTGTGTACTGAACCTGAACTGATACTTGAGTACCCTTTCTATTATTACCCTCCTTCCTGATTGTTTAAACCCAAATATGCTTTCAAACCTTGGCAAGCACCCTGCAAACTTTACAAGAGAGTACAGCACTGATCAGATGCACACACGGGCTGTAATGGATTTGCCTGACACAGCTTCTTTGTCGACGCCCGTGGTTAATCAGCCTGCATCTGTGCCTAGATCTGTTAGAGTGACTCGATCTGCTACCACTCAGGCTGGGAGGCTGAGGAATGGGAGAACCTATCACAGCCTGGCCAGACAGAGCTAGCTCCCGCCCTCTGTCTATTTATACCCTCATTTCCTGCTCCTCCTTTGCCTGTGATTCTTCTGTTTCCTGGCTCTGCTGCTCCTGCTTGTACTATTGTCCTCTGCTTCAAATTGACCCTGGCTTTACTGACTACTCTCCTGCTCTGCGTTTGGTACCTCGCATACTCCTGGTTTGACTCGGCTCGTTCACTACTCTTGTTGCTCACGCTGTTGCCGTGGGCAGCTGCCCCATTTCCCTTAGCTTCTGTGTACCCTTGTCTGTTGGTCTATCGGTCACTTATTGAGCGTAGGGACCGTCGCCCAATTGTACGCCGTCGCCTAGGATGGGCCATGCAAGTAGGCAGGGACTGAGTGGCGGGTATATAAGGGCTCACCTGTCTGTCTCCCTACCCCGTCATTACACGGGCATAATACATCAGTATTAAATCTATTGAGTCACAGGTAACGTCTTATCTAATTGTAGTAGTTCACATACCTTTTCTGACCGATACAGTGCGAGGCATCTCTGGTTCCTTACTTCTGCAGCCTATTCTCAACCTCTATAGCAACACAACCCCCACCATCATTTAACAATGCCATCCTTCTGCTAAAACCAATACCGCGCGTTCTGCCTCCCCAGGTGCCCCATTAAACTTTTAAAGTAAAATTTATTTAGACCCTATACTAGACGCCTTAATTAACCAGGTGCCAATCAGACCCCTAAATTAATCAGACCCATATCAGACTCCATGAATTAATCAGACCCCATACCAGACCCTCTAAATTAATCGGATCCATAAAATAATGCTAGGTGTGAGGGCGGCTGTTCATCCGTATTTTGCAGCTGTGTGACCTCCTCTATATAACATTGGGGGTTGTCTGCATCCAGCTGGCCAAAAAAGAATATTGTGTGTGCCTCTGCACGCTATGTCCTAACGTCGGACGGTGTGCAGTGGCTAGTACCTGGAAAAGAAGAAGTCCAGGGAATAGGGAGCAGTGAATTATCAGGTCTACTGGTACAAGAGCAGGTTAAAGTACTGTATCCCAGTCAGATGCAGTCAAGCCACAATTTTATTGGATGAGGTCACATAAGTGCAAAATACTGATGAACAGCCACTATCACACCTACCAGTTATGAGGGGGTAGCTGCTTTATATTATCACTGCACACAGAAGGCTTCAATAAGGTGCCAGTTACACAGTTACATGTAGTGCACCATGCTAGCTTACAGCTTATTAGTTGCTCAATGCTCATACTATTAGATCAGGCAGGCTGCCCAACACCTTCCAAGTACAAAACACAAAGTATTGACACCCCATTTCCTCCCCCCCCCCCAACATCACAAGACCAGACCGCATCCTGCCAAGATGATAAAAAGGTGGTATTTCATATTTTGGCTAAAATACACAAGCTCGCAACTTATTGTCTTGCGAGTCCCTATGCTAAAATAACAAACTGTTTTAACAGTAGGTTTTAAATATGTAAGCAGCTTTTGTAGTTACTAAATCATTTAAATGCAAGTTGATATGTTGATTTTAATAGTACTACTATAACCATTAGCTTTGTGCATTGGGATATCATTTTTAAACAGATTTAGCCTAGTAAACGACATGTGCATAACTTTTCAGCAAATACACATCAAAAGAAATGCGGATAAAGGTAAATGTATTCGTTTGGATTGAATATAAGGTAATTTGTGCATTTACAACATTGTTTACATATTGGTATATAAAGTAAACAATCACATAAAATTATTTTAACCCCTTAAGGACACAACCTGTTTTGGCCTTAAGGACACAGCCAATTTTTTAAAATCTGACGTGTCATTTTATGTGGTAATAACTTTGGATTGCTGTTATGTATCCTAGTGATTCTGAGTCTGTTTTCTCGTGACACATTGTACTTTATGTTAGTGTTAAAATTTTGTCGATATATTCAGTGTTTATTTGTGAAAAACACCAAAATTCAGAGAAAATTTGCAAAAATTTGCATTTTTCTAAGTTTAAATGTGTTTGCTTGTAAGATAGACAGTAATACCACACAAAATAGTTACTAGTTAACATTTACCATATGTCTACTTTATGTTGGCATAGTTTTTTAAAAGTGCTTTTATTTTTCTAGGATGTTACAAGGTTTATAACTTTTGCAGCAATTTCTCACATTTTCAAGAAAATGTCAAAAGTCTATTTTTTCAGAGACCGATTCAGTACTGAAGTGGCTTAGAGGGCTTTATATATTAGAAAGTCCCCATAAATCACCCCATTTTTTAAAAAAAACTGCACCCCCCAAATTATTCAAAACCGCATTCAGAAAGTTTCCTAACCCCTTAGGCCTTTCACAGGAATTTAAAGCAAAATAGGTGTGAAATTTACAATTTTCATTTTTTTGTCCAAAATTCATTTGTAATACATTTTTTTTTTTGTAATACAGACGGTTTTACTAGAGAAACACAACTCAATATTTATTGCCCAGATTCTGCAGTTTTAGAAATATCACACATGTGGCCCTAGTGTCCAAATGAACTGAAGCACAGGCCTCAGAAGCCAAGGAACACCTTGTGGATTTTGGGGTCTCCTTTTTTATAAGAATATATTTTAGGCACCATGTCGGGTTTGAAGAGGTCTTGTGGTGCCAAAACAGTGGAAACCCCCCAAAAGTGACCCCATTTTGGAAACTACACCCCTCGAGAAATTTATCTAGGGGTATAGTTAGCATTTTGACCCCATACATTTTTTGCTAAACTTATTGGAATTAGTCTGTAAAAATGAAAATCAACTTTTTTTCTGAAAATTTTTAAAAAGCTTTACAAGGAATAAAGGAGAAAAAGCACCCCAACATTTGTAAAGCAATTTCTCTTTGCAGAATTTATTGAAATTAGGCCGTGAAATTGAAAATTAAAACCTATTTAGAATAAAATATCGTTTTAGATCAGATTTTTTCATTTTGACAATAGATAAAGGAGAAAAAGCACCACAACATTTATAAAGCAAACTCTTCTGAGCACAGCAATACCCCATATGTGGTAATATACTGCTATTTGGAGACAGGGCAGGGCTCAGAAGCACCATCTGACTTTTGGAGCTCAAGTTTTGCTGGAATGGTTTGCGGCACCATGTTACATTTGCATAGCCCCTGAGGGGCCAAAACAGTGCAAACCCCACCAACAGGTTTTTAGCTAAACTAATTGGAATTAGTCTGTAAAAATTAAAATCTACTTTTTTTCCTGAAAATACGTATACATTTTTAATTTTTACAAGGAGTAAAGGAGAAAAAGCACCCCAACATTTGTAAAAGTAATTTCTCCCGATTACAGAAATACCCCATATGTGGTCATAAACTGCGAATGGACCCACAGCAGGGTCAGAATGGAAGGAGCGCCAATTGGATTTTAGAGCACAGATTTTGCTGGAATGGTTTTCAGTGCTATGTCGTGTTTGCAACGACCTGGAGGGACCAAAACAGTGGAAACCACCAAAATCCGAACCCTATTTTGGAAACGACACCCCTCAAGAAATGGATCTGGGGGTATAGTGAGCATTTTGACCCCCCCCCCAGGTTTTTTCCAGAATTGATTGGAATTAGGCTGTGAAATTGAAAATTAATTTTTTATCTAATAAAATGTAGTTTTAGCTGATATTTTTTAATTTTCACATTAGATAAAGGAGAAAAAGCACCCCAACATTTATAAAGCAAACTCTTCTGAGCACAGCAATACCCCTTATGTGGTAATAAACTGATGTTTGAAGACAGGGCATGGCTCAGAAGGGAAGGAGCACCATTTGACAATTGGAGCTCAAGTTTTGCTGGAATGGTTTGCTGCGTCATGTCACATTTGCAAAGCCTGAGGGGCCAAAACAGTGCAAACCCTGCAAAAGTGACCCCATTTGGGAAACTACACCCCTCAAGGAATTTATCTAGCAGTATAGTGAGCATTTTGACCCCCCAGTTTTTTTGCTGAATTTCTTGGGATTAGGCAGTGAATATGAACATCAACATTTTTTCCACTACAATTTTAATTTTTTTCATTTTCACAAGGAATAAAGGAGAAAAAGCACCCCAACACTTGTAAAGCAATTTATCCCGAGTACTGCAATACCCCATATGTTCTCATAACCTGCTGTTTGGACACACCGCAGGGCTCAGAATGCCAGGAGTGCTACTTGGCATGCAGATTTTGCTTGATTGGTTTTTGGGCGCCGTGTCGCATTTACAGAGCCCCTGAGGTACCAGTACAGTAGAAGTGAATCTATTTTGGAAACTATACACCTCAGGGCATTCATCTAGGGTTGTAGTGAGCATTTTGTTTCCACAGGTGTTTATAGATTTTATTAGAATTAGGCAGTGAAAATGAAAAATGCAATTTCAAAAAAAAAAAAAATGTCGATTTTGCTTCCAATTTTTTTTCCAAGGGGTAATAGCAGAAAAAAACACCACACTATTTATTACCCCATTTCTCCCAAGTATGCCAATAACCCAGGTGTGGCCCTACACTGCTGTTTGGCCATATGGCAAAGCTCAAAATGGAAGGAGCGCCATTTGGCTTTTAGAGCGCATATTTTGCTGGACTGGTGTACAGGAGCTATGTCGCATCTGCAGAGCTCCATTAGGTATCAGAGTAGAGTGGAAAACCCTGAGAAGTGGCTCCATTTTGTAAATTACACCCCTCAAGGCATTTATAATTTGCCTGGACATATGAGAGGGCTTAGGAGTGAATGAGCAAATGCGTATTTGAGGCCTATTTTGGCGATTTTTTTCAGCATTGGCCCACAAGGTCAGGGCTCTGGTGTTAAATAGTAAAACAAACCCCAAAGTAGTGCTATTTTGGAAACTGCACACCTCAAGGCATTTTTTAAGGGGTGTAGTGAGCATTTTGACCCCACAGGTTTTTTTTTTTATTAGAAATGAATGCCCAGTGGATGGTGCAAAGTGAAAATTGCAATTTTCCACAGGTATGCCATTTCAGTGCAGAATATGTTGTGCCCAGTTCGTGCCACTGAAGACAAATACCTCAAACTGTGAAGCAGGTTCTCCCAGGTATGGTGAAGCCATATATGTGCATGTAAACTGCTGTTTGGGCACGCTCTAAGGCTCAGAAGGGAGGGAGCGCCATTTGGCTTTTGGAGCGTAGATTTTGCTTAGTGGTAGTTCTGCTTGGGGCTTTGCTGGTATTTCAGTTTGTAATGTGGGGGTGTAATGGCGGTGTGGGGAGACAGACAGGGGAGCCCTAATCTACCCGCCACTCAGTCCCTGTCTACTTGCAACGGCCCGTCCTAAGCGACGGCGTACAACTGGGCGACGGTCCCTACGCTCACTAAGTGCACGACAGACAAACAGACAAGGGTACACAGAAGCTAAGGAAAATGGGGCTGTTGCCCACGGCAACCCCGTGAGCAACAAGAATAGTGAATGAGCCGAGTCAAACCAGGAGTGGACGAGGTACAAAACGCAGAGCAGGAGAATAGTCAGTCAAGCCAGGGTCAATATGAAGCAGAAGACAAGTAGTAGTAGCAGCAGCAGAGCCAGGAAACAGACTGAAAAAATTACAGGCAAAGGAGGAGCAGGAAGTGAAGGTTTAAATAGACAGAGGGCGGTAGCTAGCTCCGTCTGGAGTTATAAGCCTCCCAGGCTGATTGGTGGAGGAAGGGGTCACTCGACCAGACTTAGAAGCAGGTGCAGAGTGAGTAACCACGGGTGTCGACACAGAAGCTGTGTCAGGCAGATCCTTTACAGTACCCCCCCTATTATGAGGGGCCACTGGACCCTTTCTAGGTGGACCTGGCTTATAGGGGAACCGAAGATGGAACCTCTTGAGCAATACTGCAGCGTGAACATCCCGGGCGGGTACCCAAGTCCTCTCCTCAGGCCCATATCCTCTCCAATGGACCAGGTACTAGAGAGAGCCTTGGACCATCCTGCTGTCCACAATCTTGGCCACCTCGAATTCTACCCCTTCAGGGGTGAGAACAGGGACCGGAGGTTTCCTCGAGGGAGCCAAGGACGGGGAGCAGCGTTTCAGGAGGGAGGCATGAAACACGTCGTGTATTAGAAAAGACGGGGGTAACTCCAGTCGGAAGGAGACAGGGTTAAGTACTTCAATGACCTTGTACGGCCCTATATACCTGGGAGCAAATTTTTTGGACGGGACCTTAAAGGAACAGTGTCACCAAATTATTTTTTTATATCAGTTTTATGTTAGGGTTTTATTAAAAACGTTTATATTTATTTGTGTGTTACTTTTTTCTATTTTTACACTTTTTCTTCCCTATGGGGGCTGCCATTTTTTTTTTCCATTTCTGTATGTGTCGATTAACGACACATACAGACATGGAATACGGCAGCTCCAGTCCCATAGGGACTGCGAACGGGGCCCGTTCCATCCACTATGGTGTACGCCGTGTGTGTGGGAACGGCGCATGCGCCGCTCCCACACAGTCCAATTTGAAATGCGCGCCGTCTGGCGCCATTTTCCTGTGGACCGGAAGTCGCGGCCGGGCAGTAAGAGTACTACTTCCGGTCGCGGCTTCCGGACTTGTGCACATGGAGCAGCGGCAGCAGACGGAGCGGACGGACCGGAGGGAGCGGCGGCGACTGGAGCAGGTAAGTGATTTCTATATATGTTCGTGTTTCAGTGTGTTTTACTAGTGTATGTAAACCTTCTACACTGTGTGTTAGCTCAAAAAATGGCGACACACAGTGTAGGAGGTTAGACCGTTCAAACCCCTCGTTTCTCCCGGCACTAGCCAGGATAAAGGAGGGGGGGATTCTGAGAGCTCACTAGAGCGAGGGATTTTTTCCCAATCTTGCAGCATAAAGCAATGTGGTTGCTTTACCACATGCAATGCTGCAATTTTGGGAATTGCTCAATATAGTGACCAGTGCTGGGAAATATTATAAATTGAATCCAATTTATAATATTTCCTGACTCGTGAAAAAAATAAAAAAAATTGGAACAATGTTTAATCACCTACACACTAATTGTTTAACTAAAAAAAAAAAAACATGTTTTGCTGGCAACACATTCCCTTTAAGGCGCAAGTTTCTTGAAGACAGCCACACCAGATCCCCGACCGCAAACAAGCGGTTAGCAGAACGTCTTCTATCTGCCTGGGTTTTTTGTATACTCTGGGACACCTCTAGGTTCTTCTGAACCTGGGCCCAGACTGTGCACAGTTCCCGATGAACGACATCTACCTCAGGATTGTTGGAACCACCAGGTGAAACGGAGGAGAACCGTGGATTGAACCCAAAATTACAGAAAAAGGGAGAGACCCCTGACGAGTTACTGACCCGGTTATTAAGGGAAAATTCAGCGAGGGAAATGAAGGAGACCCAATCATATTGACAGTCAGAGATAAAACACCTTAAATATTGTTCTAGAGACTGATTAGTCCTCTCAGTTTGGCCATTAGTTTCAGGATGGAAGGCCGAGGAGAAGGACAGATCAATCTCCAACTTTTTACAGAAGGCTCTCCAAAACAATGAAACAAATTGTATCCCTCTGTCAGAAACAATATTGACAGGAACCCCATGAAGAGGCAGGATGTGTTTGATAAACAAGGTAGCTAACGTCTTAGCATTGGGTAGTTTCTTGAGCGGCACAAAGTGGCACATCTTACTAAAGCGGTCCACTACCACCCATACCACCGACTTGCCTTGAGATAGAGGCAGATCGGTGATAAAATCCATGGAGATATGGGTCCAAGGTCTCTGGGGAATAGGCAAAGAACATAGTAAGCCCGCTGGTCGGGACATTGGAGTCTTGGACCTAGCACAAATTTCACAAGTGGCGACATAGGCCTTAACGTCTTTAAGCAACCCAGGCCACCAATAGTCTCTGGCAATGAAGTGCTTGGTACCCAGGATGCCTGGATGTCCAGATAGTGAAGAGTCATGATTTTCCCTGAGTACCCTTAGCCGGAATTGCAGGGGAACAAACAGCTTGTTCTCAGGAAGGTTCCCGGGAGCTGAACCTTGATCAGCCGCAATTTCGGAGACTAAGTCAGAATCAACAGAGGAAATGATTATACCTGGGGGCAAAACACAAGCAGGATCTTCCTCCGAAGGAGGGCTGGCCATGAAGCTACGCGACAGTGCATCAGCCTTAATATTTTTAGACCCAGCCCTATAGGTGACCAAAAAGTTGAATCTAGTAAAAAATAACGCCCATCGAGCTTGTCTCGGGTTTAGCCTCCGAGCAGATTCTAGGAAAACCAGATGCTTGTGGTCGGTAAGGACCGTAACCTGGTGCCTAGCCCCCTCCAGGAAGTGGTGCCACTCTTCAAATGCCCATTTAATGGCTAAGAGTTCGTGGTTGCCAATGTCGTAGTTACTCTCAGTGGGTGAGAACTTCCTGGAGAAGTAGGCACAGGGACAGAGATGGGTGAGGGACCTGGTACCCTGGGACAAGACAGCACCCACTCCCACCTCGGTGGCGTCAAACTCCACGATAAATGGCTCCATTTGGTTAGGCTGAATTAGCACTGGGGCCAAGATAAAGCACTTCTTAAGGATCTCAAAAGCCTGGACCGCCTCTGGAGGCCAGTGGAGGAGATCAGCACCTTTGCGAGTGAGATCCGTAAGAGGCTTAGTGATGACCTAGAAGTTGGCAATAAATCTCCTGTAATAATTAGCAAACCCCAGGAAGCACTGTAACGCCTTCAGGGAGGCAGGTTGGACCCATTCAGCCACAGCCTGAACCTTGGCAGGGTCCATGCGGAATTCATGAGGAGTGAGGATTTGACCCAAAAGTGGTATCTCCTGCACCCCAAACACACATTTTTCGGTTTTAGCAAACAGTTTGTTTTCCCGAAGGGCCTGGAGCACCTTCCTGACATGCTCAATGTGGGAGGACCAGTCCTTGGAAAACACTAGGATGTCATCAAGGTACACTAAGAGAAATACCCCCAGGTAGTCTCTTAAAATCTCATTTATGAAATTCTGGAAGACCGCGGGAGCATTACACAACCCAAAGGGCATGACGAGGTATTCGAAATGACCTTCGGGCGTGTTAAACGCAGTCTTCCACTCATCCCCCTCTTTGATGCGGATAAGGTTATAAGCCCCCCATATATCAAACTTAGAGAACCATTGGGCCCCCTTAACCTGATTGAAGAGATCAGGAATCAAAGGAAGGGGATACTGGTTCCTTACAGTGACCTTATTCAAGATTCGGTAATCAATGCACGGCCTAAGACCACCATCCTTCTTCCCTACGAAGAAGAAGCCAGCACCTACCGGCGAAGTAGAGGGGCGAATGTAACCCTTGGCCAGGCATTCCTGGATGTACTCTCTCATGGCTTCACGTTCGGGACAAGAGAGATTAAATATCCTACCCTTAGGGAGCTTAGCTCCTGGTACCAAATCGATTGCAAAATTGTATTCTCTATGATGAGGTAACGCTTCAGAGGCCTTTTTAGAAAAAACATCAGCGAAGTCCTGAATAAACTCAGGTAGAGTATTCACCTCCTTAGGGAGAGAAATAAAATGAACAGAAAAACATGACGTCATGCATTCATTACCCCATTTGGTAAGATCCCTAGTATTCCAGTTAAACGTGGGATTATGCAACTGCAACCAGGGAAGGCCTAAAACCAAATCGGACGATAATCCCTGCATAACCAGTACAGAGCACTGCTCCAAATGCATGGAGCCAACAAGGAGTTCAAAAACAGGGGTATGCTGCGTAAAATAACCATTAGCAAGAGGAGTGGAGTCGATACCCACTATCGGAACAGGTTTAGGTAAATCAATCAATGGCATAGCTAGAGACATAGCAAATTCCACAGACATAATGTTAGCAGAAGACCCTGAATCCACGAAGGCACTGCCGGTAGCAGACCTACCACCAAAAGACACCTGAAAGGGAAGCAAGATCTTATTAGGTTTCATATTTACGGGAAATACCTGTGTGCCCAAGTGACCTCCCCGATGATCACTTAGGCGCGGAAGTTCTTCCGCCTGCAAATTCTTACGCCTTGGACAGTTGTTCACTTGATACTTGTCCTCAGTCCCCACAGTAGAAGCAGAGACCATTCTTCCTGCGGAAGTCTCTACGTTGTTGGGGAGACACGGAGGCCCCAAGTTGCATTGGTTCATCCGAGTTTTCCGTGGAAGAACGAAGCAACGGAACTTCGGGAGCCATCATGGGGGAGCCAGAGGAGAAGGCACAAAAACGTTCAAGTCGTCGTTCCCTGAGACGTCGGTCAAGTCGTACCACTAAAGCCATAACCTGATCTAGAGAGTCAGAAGAGGGGTAGCTAACTAACAGGTCCTTCAGGGCGTTCGACAGACCCAATCTAAACTGGCACCTCAAGGCAGGGTCATTCCACTGAGAAGCTACACACCACTTCCTAAAGTCCGAACAGTACTCCTCAACGGGTCTCTTACCCTGACGTAAGGTCACCAGCTGACTCTCGGCAAAGGCAGTCTTGTCAGTCTCGTCATATATGAGCCCGAGAGCAGAAAAAAAAAGGTCAACAGAGGAAAGTTCTGGGGCGTCGGGAGCCAAGGAGAAGGCCCATTCTTGGGCCCCGTCCTGGAGCCGGGACATAATTATACCCACTCGCTGGCTCTCGGAACCTGAAGAGTGGGGCTTTAGACGGAAATAGAGCCTACAACTCTCCCGAAAGGAGAAAAAAGTCTTCCGGTCCCCTGAGAACCGGTCAAGCAACTTGAGGTGGGGTTCAAGAGGTGAGGTGGGGGGCACTACCAGGGTAGCATCTTGCTGGTTTCCGCTCTGAGCCAGGGCTTGGACCTGTAGGGAGAGGCCCTGCATTTGCTGAGCCAGGGTCTCAAGGGGGTCCATAGTTGTGACAGGGACCAGGGTAGAAAAGGTGTATGGGCCTGTGATTATGTAATGGTGGGGTGGGGAGACAGACAGGTGAGCCCTAATCTACCCGCCACTCAGTCCCTGCCTACTTGCAACGGCCCGTCCTAAGCGACGGCGTACAACTGGGCGATGGTCCCTATGCTCACTAAGTGCACGACAGACAAACAGACAAGGGTACACAGAAGCTAAGGGAAATGGGGCTTTTGCCCACGGCAACCCCGTGAGCAACAAGAATAGTGAACGAGCCGAGTCAAACCAGGAGTGGACGAGGTACAAAACGCAGAGCAGGAGAATAGTCAGTCAAGCCAGGTTCAATATGAAGCAGAAGACAAGTAGTAGTAGCAGCAGCAGCAGAGCCAGGAAACAGACTGAAAGAATCACAGGCAAAGGAGGAGCAGGAAGTGAAGGTATAAATAGACAAAGGGCGGGAGCTAGCTCCGTCTGGCCAGGCTGTGATAGGCTCTCCCACTCCTCAGCCTCGCAGGCTGATTGGTGGAAGAAGGGGTCACTCGACCAGACTTAGGAGCAGGTGCAGAGTGAGTAACCACGGGCATCGACACAGAAGCTGTGTCAGGCAGATCCTCTACAGGGGGCATATATGCTGTGCGGAGTACATCAGGGCATAATAAGAGGGTATAATAATGTGGTAAATAAATAATAATCCACAGATATCTGGCCAGTGTCGCACTGATAAATGGAGGCCGATCTTATCCGCTTTGGGAACACTGCACATTTTGCATCGCCATATTCTGAGAGCCGGAACTTTTTTATTTTTTTCTCCACCGAAGCTGTGTGAGGGCTTATTTGTTGCGGGACAATCTGGAGTTTTCATTGGTACCATTTTGGGGTGCATGCGATTTTTTGATCACTTTTTATTTAATTTTTTGTTCTTTTTTTACGAGGTTCACCATGCACTAGTAATGACAATTTTACTTTATTCTGCGGGTCGATACAATTATGGCGATACCAAATGTATATATATTTTTTTATGTTTTGCAGCATCTGCACAAAAACAAAATCACTTTTGTTTAATATAATTTATTTTTTGTGTCGCCATATTCTTTTTTTTTTACCATAAATATTTTTATTGAAAAATTTTCAAAATGACAAATATAATACACAATAACCACAAACACATGGTTGTACAAAAACGCATTATAGCACATAATATACTTAGTACATAGAACTAGCATAGTGTCGTAAATTGGCTACTCAGAGTCATTCTAAGCACCCCCACATTTATACAAAGTACTAACCATGCGGAGAGAGAAAATACATTAAAGCATGTTGCATGTGGTCAACACACACAAAAAGGCCCTGAAAATAGGGCAAAAGCATATGTACAGAAACCCCCCCCCCCCCCCAAAAAAAAAGAGAGAGTTTCAGGTTTAAATATATCGGTTTCAAACATGTATTACGGGGATATACAATTTTGAGAAAAAAGATGCCAATTCTTCCAGGTCTCTACATACTGCGGGTATTTGTGATCTTTATATGCCATCATGTTTTCATAAGCACATGTAGTATTTAGCATGTCATATATTTCCCCAACAGAGGGAAGGTTCACACTCTTCCAGTACCTAGTTATCCCTAATTTAGTAGCCAAAAGGATATGTGCCACAAGTACCCTATTTTCTATAGGTATCTCATTTATTCCGAGAAAAAGAAGTGCTAAAGATGGTGATAGCGGAATGACCTTATTGCACAACCCGGAAAGCAGTTGAAAGATCGATGACGATAGAGGAGCAAGACAAGGGCAAGACCATATTATATGTATGAGAGTACCTCTGTGCCCACAACCCCTCCAGCAAAGATCAGAAGAACCCGGGTACATACTGCTCAATTTATCGGGTAATAATACCATCTGAGGGCTGTTTTGATAGCGGCTTCATAATGAGATACACATTTAAAAGTAGAAACAAGGAATTTCAAGGAGTATGTCCATTGGGATACAGCGAAGGTTGACATATTCTGATAGCCATAACTCTTTTAATTTTCCGTCAAAAAAGCTGTGGGAGGGCTTGTGTTTTAGCAGGACGTGCTGTAGTTTTTAATGGTATAAGTTTGGGGTACATGCAACTTTTAGATCACTTTTTTAAATTCTGTTTTAGGGGGGGTAGTGACCAAAAAACAGCGTTTCTGGAATTGTTTTTTATTTTAATTTTTTTACGGTGCTCATCGTGTCGGTAAAATAGCATGATATTTTTATAGTTCGGGTCGTTATGATACCACATATGTGTACTTTTTTATGTTTTCCTTTTTCTCCTATAATAAAAGACATATTATGGGAAAAAAGGAAGTTATTGTTTTTTTAACTTGAAACTTTTATTGTTTTACTTTTTATTAACTTTTTTTAACTTTTTTTTGTCCCACTAGGGGATTTGAAGGCATGAAGCCCTGATCGCTATTCTAATACACTGCACTACCTGCATAGTGAAGTGCATTAGAGCTGTCAGCTATTCACTGACAGCAAATCTATTAGGCTTCGCCTCTTGGCAGGGTCTCATAGGCTTCCATACTAGGAGGCCATGGTTAGACCTCTGGTTGCCATACCTCGCGGGTGCCGATCATTGCCATTAGCAACCATCGGGTGCGATCTAACCACCTAGATGCAGCGATTGCTTTTGATCGTTGCCAAACAGCTGACACTCGCATCCATGGCAACCATTGGGTGCCGACAGGCTAGAAACCACCTAGATGCAATCGCTTTTGATTGTTGCATCTAAGGGGTTAATTGGCCAGATTTGAAGCTAGCTCCGTTCCAGGCCATTACATATACAGCCGACACTCGGCGCTGATGGAGCTGGCTCAGCTTGAGACAGCTCCATCACATACAGTTACGTTCTCAAGGAGCTGTGATTGGTCAGTCTGCTGTGACTGACCAATCACAGCGATCGCCGGCAGGGGACCGCTGTGATTGGTCCCCTGCCGTCTTACTGTGCCAATCAACTGTCATAAACAGTTGATGGCACAGTTCTGTCACCTTGTCCTTTGACAGGGTGACAGTTGTTAGCCAGGACGCATCGGTACGTCTCGGTGCCTTAAAGCACTGCAATACAGGACGTACCGGTGCGTCCCGGTACAATAAGGGGTTAATCAAGTTGCTGTTTTTAACACGTATACATCCAGCATGCATCGTGTAACATTGTTCCACTAACAATGCTGAGGCAATAAACGACATGAACCTCTACAACTATATATTAATATGAAGCAGGGTTTTCAAACTGCACGTTTCATAATATTCTTCCGTAGTCAATTTTCTTTGCTTCTTAAGATATTGCAGGAAAGACTGCATCTTGTCCAGGAAGTTGTTAACATTTTCTGTCTATGTTACAGATACAGTGGAGCTGCAGCTCAGTCACATTCACTCACCGCTCTAGTCCTTCCTCTCCTCTGTTAGTACACTCTTATACACTGCTTTAATCAGTGCTGATGCTGCCGGGATCCCAGGACTTTATTAGCTGTCAGGCTCCCTCTACACATAAACCACTTGTAATTCACAGTTTGAATGAGATTTTCAAGTCATTGTAGCACCTGACTTTAAGACGCACCCAGGTTTTAGACAACAGAAAAAAGGAAAAAATTATTTCATATTTTATTACTTTTACAAATAAAAAACTATTTGTTAAAAAAATTGTTCTGTTTCACCACCTTCTGAAAGCCATAACTTTTATAATTTTCCATAGATTCATTGCGTCTTATAGTCTGAAAAATATGGTATATCAATATCTCTTTTGGTCTCAGTCATTGAAGTCTCCTACCATATTAAAATGAAAAAAGTGTGCATCTTTTAAGTGAATGAAGTGTATTTACACACTATGGTGCATATCCTAAGAGGTTTTTAAGTGGATTGCTGGAGGTATGCTTTAATTTATAAATGTAATGGGAGCAACAAATAGGGGTGCATGGCTGGAAGCACTCAAGGCAAGATGGTGCCTTTCTACTATGTGTAATGTCCGTGGCTGCGGGCTGTCAGCTCCAACCTCCCGCTGACAGCCGCAGCCACGAGTCGGCAAGCGCTAGCCCCAGCCTCCTCCTCAGGAGACGCCAGCGCTCGCATCCACTCACCTCTGCCGTATCCCGTAGGACGACCTTTGACCCGTGAGTACCCTGGACTATAAGAGGGGTCCAGCCCCCTAGTTCTATGCCTGACCGTTGTTGTGTATCCTTTAGTCTGTCTATGCAAATTGGTCCCCTAGTGTTTCCTGATCCTAGTGTTTCCTGTTCCTGTTCCTGTGTCCCGATCTAGTGCCGTGCTTGCTATAGTCGTGCTGTGCTGGATACCACGCTTGACTGCCTACCCACGCCTGTCGTCCACCCGCTGCCTAGTTCCTTCCAAGCTACTCTCCGTGCTGCCACAGGTACCCTATATACCATAGACTGTGACCTGCGACCTGTTGGCCAGATGCCTTACCGCCAAGGCGGTACAGCCCAGTGGGTCCACAGACCCTTCGTGACAGTATGTTTTTGTTTGCTTACTTACAGGTTTGATATTTTAGGTTGTGTTCCCTTTAAATTGTGCTGAACTGCATATTTTTCTGTGTTTTTATATCGTACTATTCTGCAGTTCTTCACATGTGTTTCCACGATTTCTAAACTGGCATTACCTTCATTGTTTACGCTATTTGGTTCTCTATACCTGGATATTACAGTTCATTTGACAATACTTTTACTATATTAAAGGGGTTGTCCACTTTCTGAAAACTGAGGACCTATCCACCGGATAGGTCATCAGTATATGATCGGCGTGTGTCCGAGATCCGGACCCCACACCAATCCGCAACGCCGGCTGCCTTCGTGCACCGGATGTTTGGAACGGGATGCAGTAGTTAGAGCCTGAAGCAGATTGCTCTGACCACTGCATAGCGGCCGTTCGGCGGAACTGCAGCTCTGCTCCTATTCACTTCAACTCGGCCGCTATTCTTTGACTTGAGCCATCTACTTCCAGAAACATTATCCGGCGCCCAGAGGCCGCTCGTTGCGGGGTCGGGGTTTTCAGACAAGTACCGATCATATACTAATGACCTATCCGGTGGATAGGTAATCAGTTTTCAGAAAGTGGAAAAACCCTTTAATGGATCTACTATGATACCTATGATACTATGTTATGTTTGTTTTTCTTATCTCTGCCTGTTTACAATATGTTTTCTATGCTTGTCCTACAGAGTAAAAATTAATAAAAACAAATTACGCAGAATAAAACTCTCTTTATCAGCAAGCCTTTCTTCTATGTACTAGTAATCCAAACATTACCCATATGTGCTTGGAAATCCAAACCACAAAGGTTTTACGTGTGTTATAGATACCCTCAATTTAGATGGATTCTCTTCTTCTCGACCACTGCAGGCAACACTTTATTCAAACTCTGACCGCAGTGATGAGGAACAAGGGGCTGGGGACCCCCACTCTAGTGATCAGTGGGGCCAAGTCAACACCTTGAAAATTTAAGGTCCTTTTACATGGGCCGAAGATTGGGCAAATGAGAGCTCATATGAACGCTTGTTCCCTATTATTACACTATGTAAACAGGGCAGCGATCAGCCAATGAACAAGCAAACGCTGATCGTATAGTTTATGCTGCAGAAAATAGTATTGTTATTGGCAGCACATCTCCCTTGTAAAAAGAGCAAATGAGCACCGATCAACGAACTGTCTCGTTGAACGGCGTTCGTTGTTACGGCCAAAATTGCCCGATTGTAAAGGACCCTTAATTATCTTCCTCAAACCATTCCTGAACAATTTTTGCAGTGTGGCAGGGCATTATCCTGCTGAAAGAGGGCACTACCATTAGGGAATACTGCTGCCATGAAGGGGGTACTTCTCTGTCACATCCACATGACATGAATGCCAGGACCCAAGGATTCTCAGCTGAACATTGTCCAGGGTATCACACGACATCCACCGGCTTGTCTTCTTCCAATAATGCATCCTGGAGCCATCTCTACCCCAGGTGAGCAACACAGATGCACCTGGCCACCCACATGATGCAAAACGAGCCGTCGGCCATGAAGAGAACTTGGGGAGGGGCAAGAAGAACTTTTGCACTGGGGCCCATGAGCCTTTAGCTACACCCCTGCTCACAAGTGATGTCTTCTCTGATGGAAGTCGTTATCTTTTCTTTTTTTCTCAATCTGACACAGACCGTTATGGTGACTTCTCCTGATGTCTGTAGAGATTCCTGATGGGACATCTTTGCACCTTACTTCTGCAGCCATTTCCAGCCTCTATAGAAATACAAAAATTCTGACACGAAGGCCCAGGCCCATACATTAAAGGGGTTGTCCGGACACAGACTGTTTTTTCATACTGATGACCTATCCACATTATAGGTCATCAGTATATGATTGGTGTGGGTCCAACACCCGGACCCCGAGGGCGGGAGCTAGCTCCGTCTGGCCAGGCTGTGATAGGCTCTCCCACTCCTCAGCCTCCCAGGCTGATTGGTGGAAGAAGGGGTCACTCGACCAGACTTAGGAGCAGGTGCAGAGTGAGTAACCACGGGCATCGACACAGAAGCTGTGTCAGGCAGATCCTCTACAGGGGGCATATATGCTGTGCGGTAATCAGTTTTCAGAAAGTGGAAAAACCCTTTAATGGATCTACTATGATACCTATGATACTATGTTATGTTTGTTTTTCTTATCTCTGCCTGTTTACAATATGTTTTCTATGCTTGTCCTACAGAGTAAAAATTAATAAAAACAGATTACGCAGAATAAAACTCTCTTTATCAGCAAGCCTTTCTTCTATGTACTAGTAATCCAAACATTACCCATATGTGCTTGGAAATCCAAACCACAAAGGTTTTACGTGTGTCATAGATACCCTCAATTTAGATGGATTCTCTTCTTCTCGACCACTGCAGGCAACACTTTATTCAAACTCTGACCGCAGTGATGAGGAACAAGGGGCTGGGGACCCCCACTCTAGTGATCAGTGGGGCCAAGTCAACACCTTGAAAATTTAAGGTCCTTTTACATGGGCCAAAGATTGGGCAAATGAGAGCTCATATGAACGCTTGTTCCCGATTATTACACTATGTAAACAGGGCAGCGATCAGCCAATGAACAAGCAAACGCTGATCGTATAGTTTATGCTGCAGAAAATAGTATCGTTATTGGCAGCACATCTCCCTTGTAAAAAGAGCAAATGAGCACCGATCAACGAACTGTCTCGTTGAACGGCGCTCGTTGTTACGGCCAAAATTGCCCGATTGTAAAGGACCCTTAATTATCTTCCTCAAACCATTCCTGAACAATTTTTGCAGTGTGGCAGGGCATTATCCTGCTGAAAGAGGGCACTACCATTAGGGAATACTGCTGCCATGAAGGGGGTACTTCTCTGTCACATCCACATGACATGAATGCCAGGACCCAGGGATTCTCAGCTGAACATTGTCCAGGGTATCACACGACATCCACCGGCTTGTCTTCTTCCAATAATGCATCCTGGAGCCATCTCTATCCCAGGTGAGCAACACAGATGCACCTGGCCATCCACATGATGCAAAACGAGCCGTCGGCCATGAAGAGAACTTGGGGAGGGGCAAGGAGAACTTTTGCACTGGGGCCCATGAGCCTTTAGCTACACCCCTGCTCACAAGTGATGTCTTCTCTGATGGAAGTCGTTATCTTTTCTTTTTTTCTCAATCTGACACAGACCGTTATGGTGACTTCTCCTGATGTCTGTAGAGATTCCTGATGGGACATCTTTGCACCTTACTTCTGCAGCCATTTCCAGCCTCTATAGAAATACAAAAATTCCGACACGAAGGCCCAGACCCATACATTAAAGGGGTTGTCCGGACACAGACTTTTTTTTCATACTGATGACCTATCCACATTATAGGTCATCAGTATATGATTGGTGTGGGTCCAACACCCGGACCCCGAACTGATCAGCTGTTGCCTCTGCCACTGGTTGCTATACAGTATTCGGTACCCGCAAGCAGATGACTCCATACACTGCATAGTGGCCGTGCTGCAAAACTTCAACTCTGCTCCTGTTCACTTGAATAGGAGCAGAGCTGCTTCCAGCAAGGACATTCAGTGTGCGGAGGCAGCCAGAGCAGCTGATCAGTGCAGGTTCTGGGTGTCGGACTCCCACCGATCATATACTGATGACCTATCCTGTGGATAGATCATCAATATGAAAAACCGGTCCATGTCCAGACAATCCCTTTTACTCAGACTAATAAATTCAGACCCAGACCAGAGAATCCATACAGACCCCAGACCTAAACTATTGCATTCCCCCGACCCCCCTAAACAAATACAGACCCCAGAACAAGCACCCTAAATAAATACAGACCCTAGACCAGACCCCCTAAATACAGACCGAAAAATATAGACCCCCTAATTTAATAAAGACTCCAGACCAGGCTTCCTAAATACAGACCCCAGACAAGACACCATATATACAGACCCCAGACCCCTTAAACTAATACAGATGTCAGACTAGACTAGACTGCCTTGACACAGACCCCAGATCAGACCCCTAAATACAGACCCCAGACCACTTAAACTAATCCATCTCCCTTATACTTACATAGCAGCTCAGTCTTCTCTATGGAGTCTTTCTGCTGTACTAGGACCTGTGGTCTTGTGACCTGGCGGTCTCTAAGCAGTAACAAGAACTGCAAGCATAAGGTCATGTGACCTTATGTTTGCAGTTCCTTTTGCAGGACATACACAATGCATTTTCGGCAAAAACCTTGCCAAAACGGCAATGTACTTTGGGCATGTAAAAGAGATCAGCAGCACAACCAGACTCTCTCCACCAGAGGGGAACAAGGTAGATAATCCCAGCCAGGGATGGTGCAAGCAGCATGTAAGTCCCAGGTCCAACGGGACAACCAATGCGCAATAGTATAAAGAAAGAAAAGCATGCTTGACAAAGACCCAATAGGGGTTGACACGTTGCCGTTTTATGCTTGGTGAATAAACTTTCACTTTTTTTGATATCGGAGTGCTGCAGTCTTTCTTTATACTAATGTACTTTGGGCAGTCATGGGCCTGGGGGGCCTCGGATACTGGGCGGCCATCCAAAACTCCCCTATGATGATCTGCCATTGGCTATGCTGTTTCCGGATCTCTCATAGAAGTGAATGGACGTTGCGGAAGCAGCGTAGCACCGCGAGCTACGCTGTGTCTGGAACTTGGGAGCTATCTAGAGATGGGTGGGGGTCCCAGAGGTGGGATCCACATCTATCATAATATGCCATAAATGTCCAAGATTGGAAAAGTTCTTTGACTACTTGGTGTGGTAATGCTTGTAAATATAGCTGCCGTATACTATGAGTGCAGTATATACTTTTAGGCTGGAGAATAAGACCACAATAGGTTATTCTGACATTCGTAGCATACTAGTGTCACCCAGCTTTCCATATAGCACCAGTAATATAGGTAAATTTAAGTAATAGATAAATAATTTTTATTTAATGTATTAACCCCTTCCCTCTTTAGCCGCTTTTGACCTTCCTGACAGAGCCTCATTTTTCAAATCTGACATGTTTCACTTTATGTGGTAATAACTTTAGAATGCTTTAACCTATCCAAGTGATTCTGAGATTGTTTTCTTGTGACACATTGGACTTCATGTTGCTGGCAAAATTTGCTCGATACATTCAGTATTTAAATGTGAAAAACACCAAAATGTAGCGAAAATTTGCAAAAATTTAGCATTTTTCTAAATTTAAATGTATCTGCTTGTAAGACGGGCAGTTATACCACACAAAATAGTCACTAATTAACATCCCCCATATGTCTACATTAGATTGACATCATTTTTTGAACATCCTTTTATTTTTCTAGGACGCTACAAGGCTTAGAACTTTAGCAGCAATTTCTCACATTTTCGAGAAAATTTCAAAAGGCTATTTTTACAGGGGCCAGTTCAGTTGTGAAGTGGCTTTTAGGGCCTTATATATTAGAAACCTCCAAAAAGTCACACCATTTTAAAAAGTTCACCCCTAAGGCTGGGTTCACACGACCTATTTTCAGACGTAAACGAGGCGTATTATGCCTCGTTTTACGTCTGAAAATAGGGCTCCAATACGTCGGCAAACATCTGCCCATTCATTTGAATGGGTTTGCCGACGTATTGTGCAGACAACCTGTAATTTACACGTCGTCGTTTGACAGCTGTCAAACGACGACGCGTAAATGGACTGCCTCGGCAAAGAAGTGCAGGGCACTTCTTTGCCACGTAATTTGAGCTGTTCTTCATTGAACTCAATGAAGCACAGCTCAAGATTTACGAGCGTCTCAGACGGCTCGCAAAATGCGAGGAGGAGCATTTACGTGTGAAATGAGGCAGCTGTTTTCTCTTGAAAACAGTCTGTTTTTTCACACGTAAATGACAGCTAGCGTGTGCACATACCCTCAAAGTATTCAAAACAGCATTTAGAAAGTTTCTTAACCCTTTAGACGTTTCACAGGAATTAAACCAAAGTAGAGGTGAAACTTACAAATTTCATTTTTTGTTGTTGCAGAAATTCATTTTTAATAAAAAAAATTTGTAACACAAAATTTTACCAAGGAAATGTAACTCAATATTTATTGCCCAGGTTCTGCAGTTTTAGGAAATATCCCACATGTGGCCCTAGTTTGGTACTGGACTGAAGCACAGGCCTCAGAATTAGGCACCAAAGGACCACCTAGTGGATTTTGGGGCCTGCTTTCTATTAGAATATATTTTAGGCACCATGTCAGATTTGAAGAGCTCTTGTGGTACCAAAAGAGTGGAAACCCCCCAAAAGTGACCCAATTTGGGAAACTGCACCCCTCGAGGAATTTATTTAGGGGTATAGTAAGCATATTGACTGGACAGATTTTTTGCAGAAATTTTTGGATGTAGGCCATGAAAAGGAAAATCTACATTCTTTCAAATAAAATGTAGGTTTAGCTAATTGTTTTTAATTTCCAAAAGGACTAAAGGAGAAAGAGGACAACAATATTTGTAGAAAAATTTCTCCTGAGTAAAACACTACCCCACATGTGGTCATAAACGGGTGTTTGGACACACGGCAGGGTTTAGAAGTGAAAGAGCGCCATTTGGCTTTTGGAGCTCAAATTTAGCAGGAATGGTTTTCGGAGGCCATGTAGCATTTGCAAAGCCCCTGAGGGACCAAAACATTGGAAACCCCCACAAGTGGCCCCATTTTGGAAACTGCACCCCTTGAGTAAATTATCTAGGTGTATAGTTAGCATTTTGACACCACAGGTTTTTTGCAGAAATTATTGGAAGTAGGCCATGAAAATGAAAATCGACATTCTTTCAAAGAAAATGTAGGTTTAGCTAATTTTTTCTCATTTCCACAAGGACTAAAGGAGAAAAAGTACCAGTACAATGGAAACTACCCAAAAGGGACTCCAATTGTGATACTACACGCCTTGAGGAATTAATCTAGGGGTGTAGTGAGCATTTTGACCCCACAGCTGTTTCATAGATTTTATTTGAATTGGGCAGTGAAAATAAAAATTAAATTTTTTTTCCCAATAAGATGTAGTTTTAGCGCAAAATTTTTCATTTTCTCAAAAAATAAAGCAGAAAAAGTACCCCAACATTTGTTAACCAATTTCTTCCGAGTATAGCAATACCCAATATGTTGTTATAAACTCATTTTTAGGCACACGGCAGGGCTCAGAAGGGAAGGAGAGCCATTTGGCTTTCGGAGTACAGATTTTGCTGGATTGGTTTCTGGTCGCTATATAGCATTTGCAAAACCCCTGTGGGACCAAAACAGTGGAAACCCCCCAAAAGTGACCCCTATTTTGGAAACTACACCCCTCAAGGTATTCACCTAGTGGTGTAGTGAGCATGTTAACCCTGCAGGTGTTTTGCATAAATTAGTGTGCACTCGATATTGCAGAGTGAAAATGGGATTTTTCCATAGATATGCCACTATGTGGTGACTCGCTTGTGCCACCATAACAACACAGCTCTCTAATTATTATGCTGTGTTTCCCGGTTTTAGAATCACCCTACATGGGACACTAATCTTTTGCCTGGACATTTGACACGGCTCAGGAGTGAGAGAGTACCAGGCAAAATTGAGGCCTAATTTGGCAATTTACACAGAATTGGTTCACAATTGCAGAGGCTCAGATGGGAAATAATAAATGCAACCCCCCAGAAGTGACCCCATTTTAGAAACTACACCCCTCAAGGCATTATTAAGGGGTGTAGTGAGCAATTTCACCCCACAGGTCTTTTCCATAAATAAATGCGCTGCGTATGGTGCAAAGTAAAAATTCAATTTTTTCCCCAGAATTGCCAATTCAGTGGCAAGTATGTCGTGTCCAGCTTATGCCACTGGAGACACACATCCCAAAAATTGTTAAAAGGGTTCTCCCGGGTATGGTGGTGCCATATACTGTATGTGGAAGTAAACTGCTGTTTGGGCACACTGTAGGGCTCAGATAGGTGGGACTTTTGAAGCGTAGATTTTGCTTGGTAGTAGTTTTGTTTGAGTATTACTGGTGTTTCCGTTTATAATGTGGGGGCATATGTAAGCTGGGCAGAGTACATAAGGGGCATAGTCCGGGGGGTATAATAATGGGATAAACAATAAAATAATCCATAGATGTGTGTTACGCTGGGAAGCAATCAGGTGTCGCACAGATAAACGGTGTCTTTACTTATCCCCCTTTTGGTCCACACTCCGCACCTTTGCAGTTTGGGGAATTTTGCTAGGAAGTGTTGTCCTGGTATAATACGGGAACCCTCGCTTCTAGCAGAATTGTTTCTCCTCTTGAAACAGACAAAATGTTCCCCTCTGATCTGCACAACCGCATATTTTTTTTTTCCTGACTTATGGAAGCCTTAACCAATTTTATTTTATAATAGATGTAGTGGTATGAGGGCTGTTTTTTTGCAGGACGAGCTGTAGTTATTATTGGTACCATTTTGGGGTACATGCGACTTTTTGATCACTTTTTATCCTATTTTTTGAGAGGCAAGGTGACAAAAAAAATGCACTTCTGCCATAGTTTTTTAGGGTTTTTTTTATACAGCGTTCACCATGTGTTATAAATTACATGTTAACCTTATTCTGCGGGTCAGTACGATTCCGGCGATACCTATTTTATAGCACTTTTTTATGTTTTACAACTTTTTGCACAAGAAAATGACTTTTGTAAAAATAATTTATTTTTTCTGTCGCCATGTTGTGAGAACCATAACTTTTTAATTTTTTCGTCGACGGAGCTGTATGAGAGCTTGTTTTTTGCGAGACGAGTTTTTATAGGCACCATTTTTGGATACATGTGACTTTTTGGTCACTTTGTATTTCAATTTTTTTTAATGCAAAGTGACCAAAAAACAGAAATTCTTGCATTATTTTTTTAAGTTTTTTTTTACGCAGTTCACCGCGTGGAATAAATAACATAATATTTTTATAGTTACGGCCGCGGCGATACCAAATATGTATGGTCTCTTTTTTCAATAATAAAGGACTTGATAAGGGAAAAAGGGCGATTGTGTTTTATTTTATTACATAAAACTTTTATAATATTTTTTACAACTTTTCTTTCACTTTTTTTTTACACTTTTCTTTAGTCCCACTAGGGGACTTGAAGGTCCAACTGTCAGATTTTTTTTCTAATACATTGCACTACCTACGTAGTGCAATGTATTAGATCTGTCAGTCATTCACTGACAGCAAGCCGATTAGGCTTCGCCTCCGAGCGATGCATAATCGGCTTCCGTAATGGCAAACAGAAGGTCTCCTGGTGTCATAATAGCAGTTAGCAATCATGCGATTGCAGGGCACAGCTGGCGATCTGCTAGCAACCACAAAGATGCAGCGATTGCACCCAATCGCTGCATCTGAGGGGTTAATGGTAGGGATCGGAGCTAGCTCCGGTTCCTGCGATTACAAGTGGATGTCAGCTGTAACATACAGCTGATATCCACCGCTGATGAGGCCGGCTCATCTCCTGAGCCGGCACCATTTTGGCGGCGGCTACGAAAGCCTTTCAGGCCCCGCCTCCGGGCGGGGGATGGAAGTTTTCCATGCTAGGCACACCGGGAGGCCAGTATTGGGCCTCTGGTTGCCATTCCAGCCACTGACACCCCGGCAATTTCATTGCTGGGGTGTCGATGAGCTGCAAACACCTTAAATGTAGCGATCGCTTTTGACAAATGCATTTAAGGGGTTAATGGCGGGGATCGAAGCTAACTTCGGTCCCCGCCGTTACACCAGGATGTCAGCTGTCAGATACAGCTGACATCCGGGAATGATGGCACCAAGCATTTGGCATAAGTAAACAAAATTTTGCGGGAAGCACTGGCTTTCCATGTCGTATACTTACGACAAATGTCGGAAAGGGGTTAAAGAATAACCTCACTGGACAATGAGTTATAAAAAAAATGTTTTTGTTTTTTTTTATCCTTCACAATATATGTCCTCAGACTAAATATTAGACATTTCACATTTCAACATTTTTGATTTATAGTTTTATTGTAAAAAAAGGTTTGTAGAGGGGGGCGGAGTTACAGCGCAGCGTGATGGTAGCTTAATCTCTGAGCTCCTCACTACACCTCTGGAAACTACAGCTTCTAAGGCAATTTAAACATCCGACATGGTGAGAACATCAAGGGATAAGGGTAGAGATTCACCCTGCCCTGGAAAACAAGGCAAAAATCAGTCCGAAATGGACAAATTTCTGAGAAAGAAAACTTCTTCTCCTGCGGGCCGGGACAAAATGGCGCCGACACAGCATGCTGCAGAAGCTGCAGATGACGATTCAGAGGGAGACAGCTCTACTGCATACTCGGACTCAGCAAGAGGTAGAGACACACTATCGCGCTCCTATTTTAAAAAAGTACTGACTCAAGCAATATCCCCGATAATGAAGGAGCTAGCGGATATAAAAGGAGATATCAAACAGATTGGGCACCGAGTAGACTCGCTGGAGGAAGCACAAACCTCCATTCTAGGACACAGCGCAGCTATTTCTGACTTGCTCGTTTCCCATCAAAACCACATCAACAACGCGCATCTAATGATTGAAGATCAGGAAAATCGCAGCCGACGCCGGAATATTAGAGTGCGGGGTCTGCCAGAATCGGTAACTGGCGATGCCTTACCCCAGGTGATCATCCAGATTTTCGCAGAGCTCGTTGGTCAGGAGAAGGCCGACAAAATGGTGGTGGAGCGTGTTCACAGAGCACTTATGCCGAAACCCACGTTGAATGAACCACCGAGGGATGTGATTTGTGGTCTGCTGAGCTTCATAGACACAGCAAGTCTGCTGAAAGCCTCGAGGGAACGACAGGAATTTATCTACGAAGGGACACAACTACTCTTTTTTCAGGGCATAGCACCTAGTACTTTGGCCAAGCGTAGGATCCTGAAACCGGTGACGGACATGCTACGAGTCAAAAAGTTGCCGGTGAGATGGCTGTTCCCGTTCGGACTGGCGACCATGATAGGCGGTCGACAACTTACCATCCGCTCTCCAGATGACCTCCCTACATTTTGGGAAAAGTTGGACACCCCTCCACTTGACATACCGTCTTGGTTGCCTGTTCAGGCTGCCTCGGAGCTACCAGATCTACCGCAGTCGCGAGGTTGGGAGATGGCGACCAGGATGAAATCCCCACGGCATCGGAAGCATCATGTACCTAATTTGGCTGATTGAACTGATCGTCAAAGCTGATGAGATTTCTACTGCTTTAACAAAAATTGACACGAGCCTTGGTGAATGTGTGAGTGTTCTCTGGATAAGTTGCATTCTACTGGCATATCCCTATGTATTTTGCATTGCACATATAGTCGGTTTCTTTTATCTGTCCTAAGATAGTGTATACTCTGTTATCTACCATATTATTTTCGCTAACAAGATATTAGGTGTTAATATGGTATGCTTTTTCAGAATGTGGTTTGTGTATCATTATGACTCCTGTAAACTTTTCTAAAAAATGCCAGGTATACATAGATTAACCTACACTAGTATATAGATGTGGAACAACAGGACAGCCTAGAATATGGTATAATAGTGTCTAACGGTTTAATTAGATGATAACGTTTCTGGAGGTGGAACGTGGTTACATGGCGTTCTACTCTTCCCCCCGTCCACTATCCTGTGTTTTCCCCGGATGGGAGTTCTCAATTGCAGCCCTTGATTTCCCTTATGGATCTCCTCGCTTCGGGGTTGATATTAACGCAAGGATATATGTATATAGTTTTGGTTTTTATGTTTGTTCTGTGACCGTGCTTGGATATCACTGCGTCTGTCTCACTGTAACTCTACAATATGGCCTCGCTTAAAGTTATATCATTTAATACTAAGGGCTTGAATACCCCACAGAAGAGGAGTCAGGTCTTTAATATGTTGAGACGAGAAAGTGCTGATTTGATTTTCTTACAAGAAACGCACTTTAAATCAAATAAGATTCCTACGCTTCCCACTAAACCCTATGACAAATGGTATCATAGTACCTATTCCACCGCCTCAAGGGGAGTTTCTATAGCGATAAGGGATACTGTACCTTTTAAGCATGAAGCCACTCAAATTGACACAAATGGTCGTTACGTATTTCTCAAAGGTACGATCTTGAACACAAAAATAACATTGGTTAATATATATGCACCAAATGTGAGACAGGCGCAGTGGTTGACAAAGGTATTGCATTCTCTTAAATTCTTCTTTGAAGGGTTAGTGATAGTAGGAGGGGACTTTAACTTGGTACTAGATCCGAATCTGGATTCCACCTCCAACACGTCACATATCACCCATAAAGCACGTAGACGACTTAAAATATTGTTAACTACACTGAAACTAGTAGATGTGTGGAGAATACATCACCCGTCTGAACGTGATTACTCCTTTTATTCAGCTCCACATAAATCATATCAGCGTTTGGATCATTTACTAATCTCCGAAAGATACTTGCCTGTGGTCCACTCCTCCTCCATTGGTAACATCACTATATCCGATCACGCTCCGATTTCCATTAAATTTAAACTGTCAGGACTACCAGTAAGAGGGTGGAACTGGAGGCTTAATGATACTTTACTAGAAAATACAAAAGAATTTGAGGCCTTGGAACATAGAATGAGAGAATTTTTTGCATTTAATGACGACCCTCTTGTGTCTAGACCTATCCTATGGGAGACGCATAAAGCCTTTGTAAGGGGGGAATTTATTGCTCTAGGGTCCAGAATCAAGAGGGAAAGGGCGACAAACATAAATCGGGTACTGGGTCAAATTGCCTCACTAGAAAATATTCATAAAAGTGCGCAGTTGGCATCTGCTCAGATCGAATTAAGACATCTCAGACAGGAACTTAAAAATATTCTCAACGTGCAATCGGCTAAAGCCCTTCAACTACTAAAATACAAAACATATGCTCATGGGGACAAAGGGAATAAAATAATGGCAAATCTCATTAAAAAACAAAGGGGGAAAACGTTTATAACCTCCATAAAAGATGGGGCAGGACAAACACTTTCTACAACAGATAAAATTGCTCGAGAGTTTCGGAAATATTACCTGGGCCTATATAATATTACAAAAGACCCTAAACAGCATAGGGAAACGTCACATGTTGATGCTATACAACAATATCTAGCATCTATTGAGGCGCCTTCCTTGTCAGAAGAGGAAGGATACTCATTGGTGGTCCCATTCACTTTACCTGAAATGGAAAAAATATTGATGTCAATTCCAAATGGGAAAAGCCCGGGTCCCGATGGGCTGCCCATCATTTATTATAAAAAATTTAAAGATATACTAATGCCGCATTTCCTGTCGTTATGTAATGCTATGTTGAGTGGAGCCAACTTCCCCAAGCAAGCTTTGGAGGCTAATATTATAATCCTTCCTAAGGAGGGTAAGGATCTGGAAAGGTGTGGTAGCTATAGGCCTATTTCCCTTTTAAACTCGGATTTGAAATGGTGGGCGAAGATCTTGTCAGCGCGTATGAATACTTTCCTTTCTAAATTGGTGGGAGTGGAACAAGTGGGATTTGTACCAGGGAGGGAGGGTAAATTTAATACTATAAGAACAATACATGCCATATATTACGCTAGACAACACAATATACCTCTGATATTATTAGGGACTGATGCGGAAAAAGCCTTTGATAGGGTTGATTGGGGTTTTTTAAAAGCGGCTCTTGCCAAGTTTGGTTTTCCGCAACCATTCATTGATATGGTTTTCTCTTTATATAAAGATCCAACTGCGAAAATTCAAGTGAATGGCACCTTTTCAGATCCTTTCCCCATTCATAATGGAACACGCCAAGGTTGCCCGTTGTCCCCCACGTTGTTTGTACTGATAATGGAAACATTATTACTTAAAATTAGACAGACCCCCACCATTAAGGGCCTCAGGGTGGGAGGATTTGAACACAAAACAGCTGCGTTTGCAGATGATTTGTTAGTATTTATAACAAACCCCAAGGTAGCCTTGCCGAATCTCATCCAAATTTTCGAAGAATTTGGATGGGTCTCAAATTTTAAGATCAACTACGAGAAATCGGAGGCATTAAATATAACCCTATCTCAAAGTACATTTTTGACAGTTAGCTCCAATTCACCTTTTAAGTGGCAAAAGTCCGAATTGCAATTTCTGGGCCTTAAAATTACATCTGCTCCTAAAATGCTTTTTATACGGAATTATAACCCATTGTATTATAAAATAAAGGACTTTTTGGATAAGCTACATATCCCATATATGTCATGGATAGGCCGTAAGAATCTACTAACTACATTTGTACTACCGCAGGTCTTATACTTGTTTCAGACTCTACCAATTGACATCCCCAAATTCTATTTCTCAAGATTCAGACGACTTTTCACAAATTTCCTGTGGAACAAACAGAGGCCTAGAATTGCATATTTACAGCTGGTAAAAAAGAAAGGAGAGGGAGGTTTGGCGTTACCAGACCTGACCTCATATTATAATGCCATACAATTGGGGAGATGGACACAACTGGCAAGGTTGGACAAAGGGCTCCCACATGTTGCTATAGAGAAGGGTTTGATGAAGGCTAATTTAACTTCCGCACTCTGGGTAGGAACTGCGTTCCCGGCTAGATCATCAGTAATAAGTGATATGACGTGGGGAATGCTTAAGGTATGCCACACATCTCCGGCATTACATCTGCATAATAATAAGTTCTCTCTGGTGGCACCACTTTCTATATTACCTTGTTTAGTAAACCCCAAATGCACTACGGTTCCTGACTCTTGGTCTCAACTGCAGTCATTGCATATGGATAAAATATTTGACGCCTCGGACCCACCCAACCTACAATCCCTACATGAGGAGTTGGACATCCGCAAACCCACAAGTCTACAAGTAATCGATTTCTCAAATACTTGCAAGAAATTTCTGACATTAATAGCTGAGCGTAAAGCTGATCCCACCTGGTTGGAAAATTATACTTTATTTGCATCAACCCCTAAAAAGTCTCTTTCTAAGGCCTCATTTACACGAGCGTATTATACGCGCGTGCGACGCGCGTGCTTTTCACGCGTGTCGTACGCACCTATAATAGTCTATGGGGCTGTTTAGACAATGCGTTATTTTTGCGCTGCGTGAGTGCGTTGCGTAAAACTCACGACATGTTCTATATTCTTGCGTTTTTCACGCAACACGCACCCATTGACTTCAATGGGTGCGTGAAAACAACGCATGCCACACGGACGGTCCTGCGTTGCATGCGCGAAAATCACGCAAGAGCTGTCAAAAGGATGAATGTAAACAGAAAAGCACCACGTGCTTTTCTGGTTACAAACATCCAAACGGAGTGTCAAATTAGAGATGAGCGCACCGAACTTCACCGGGTTCGGCCGAACTCGTTTTGACCGAACCCGGCAAAAAATGTTCGGGTACGCGACGTCAGGAGACAGTCACTGCCCACGGTGCTCAAAGACTTAAACTGTTTCAGCACCATGGACAGTGACTTTCGATCACAATATACATATACGTGTAAAAAAAAAAAGAAGTTCGGACTTACCGATAAGTCCCGGCTCCTTCCTCCAGTCCGACCTCCCGGGATGACAATTCAGGCCAAGTGACAGCTGCAGCCAATCACAGGCCAAGCACAGGCTGCAGCCAATCACAGGCTGCAGCGGTCTTATGGCCTGCCGCGTCATCCTGGGAGGTGGGGCCGGATGACAAGAGAGGGACGCGTCACCAAGGCAACGGCCGGGAGACCGGACTGGAGGAAGCAGGCAGTTCATGGTAAGTTTGAACGTCTTTTTTTATTCACAGGTTGGTGTATATTGTGATCGGCATTCACTGTCGAGGGTGCTGAAAGAGTTACTGCCGATCAGTTAGCTCTTTCAGCACCTTGGACAGTGACGGGCGTCGACTAGCCTCATCTCTATGATGGCGGCTGCGCGAAAATCACGCAGCCGCGCATCATACACGGATGACACACGGAGCTGTCAATTGCCTTTTGCGCACGCAAAACGCAGCGTTTTTTTGCGCGCGCAAAACGCACACGCTCGTGTAAATGAGGCCTAAGATATACAAACAATTGATAACAATTTTGGATGATGAATCTCAGGGTTTTATTTTAGCATGGGAAAGAGAATTGAATTGCACATTTTCTGAAGTAGATAGATCTTGCATTCTACGGCATTCACTAGGATTCTCTAGATGCGTTAGAATGCAGGAGAATTCTTATAAGGTGCTTACAAGGTGGTACAGAACACCGGATTACTTGCATAGGATTCGAATCTCACCCTCGAATCAATGCTGGAGATGTGGGAAGGAAGTGGGTAGTATTTCACATATATGGTGGTCTTGCTCGGAGGTTCAGCCCTTTTGGAGAGACGTTGAGTCTTTGATATCAAGAATTTGTGGAAAACCAATTTCTCTCACTAGAGAACTGATACTACTGTGGCTGCCCACCAAAGATTTCTCCCCTTCGTCTAAAAATCTCACTACGTTTATTATCTCAGCAGCTAAATTATTAATACCTGCCAAATGGAGAGACACAAAACCTCCTTCATTGGATCAACTTGTGACTAAACTTCACCAACTTTGTAGGCTGGAAGAACTTGCAGGGTGGGAAAATAAAAATAGGATTGCCTTTCTAAAAATTTGGCAGCCTTGGCTGACGTATAGAGATAAAGCCCAGGGACAAGCAGCGAAATGGGAGATACAAATAGAAGCAGAAATTTAGGAGGTTTGGTGAGATAGGTTAAGCAGGTGGATACATGGTAAAACAACAAAATGAGTTGGCAACGGTCACTACGTTTGGTTTATTTGTTCATTTGTCTGTCTGTAAAATTACAGTTGAGCTATTGTTGGCTCAGGATCACGCTTATTAAACTGTGAAGCTACTGTACGCAATTTCAGATGTAATGTGGAGAAAAGATTGTTCTCGAGCAAAAAGTATTGATGTACAGGGCATAAATGCTGCCATCTGAGCTGTATGTAAGTGTTGATGTAATCTCTGCAACTGTTTCAATAAAAAGAGTTTATACAAAAAAAGAAAAAAAAAAAAAAAAAAATGTTTGTAGGTTGTTAACAGTAGAAGAAATGCATCATACATACAATTTTTTGCATGCAGCTGTAATAGGTTCCAGATTATAAAGGCATACTGAAGGAGCATCAATACTAATAAAATCAGACAATGCTATGCTAGTGCATTCCCCACTTTATGAAGGAAGGTGGAAAGAGAAGCATATTATAACTGAAATGAGGGTGACAGAAATGATCCTGCTGTGAGCAAAATTACACTTTTAAGTATGTCAGCAGTATTTATTTTTAGAATTAAAATGAGATTAAGAAAAATGTGTGGAAGGGCAAACAAGTACTTAAAAAAAGAAATGCTTTCAATGCAGGATTGATCAAGAGTCCATATGTAAAATGAGAGAAGGTTGCAATGGGAAATATAGATGTATAAAAAAAGAACCCTCTGCCAGTGCAAATCTAATAATATTCCCAATAGCCTAAAGGCCTGCTTATATTCCTCCAGCTGAAGTGTAATTTCACTGCCAAGAAAATTAATCCATTTTATTGGTATATTTATTGTTCACAAGTTAACGTTTCATCGATGTCATCCTGATATTCTGTAATAACATTTAGGAATCCATCATCGCACAGTACTTTTGTAGCCAGTTTTTGCGTGAAATACTGTATATCTACACACTTGTATGGCCGCAGTATTACAGCTCAATACAACTCTGTGGTTGTATGGAGCCATAATACGGCCGTGTGCATGAGCTCTTATATTGATATTGGTACTTTTACTATTGATAATACAACTTTCGTTGCTACTACTAATAACTTTTAATTTTAATATTGAGGAAAAGTGGAACAACCACTCCTATGTAGCTCCGAAAGCAGTATTAGCCACAGGCTCCTATACATTGCCTGCTATAAGACCCCCATTCAAGTCTTAACCACAGGCACTGTGGTACTGTGACAGCTCTGCAAAGTTCAAATATAGACTATCAGTCACAGCCCCTATAAGAGTGACAGCCACAGCCACACACATACAGTGATAGTTACAGAACCTCTATAATATGTATAGCCTCCCCATAAGAAAGATAGTCACAGGGCCCATACAGTGACAACTCCAAACGTACGATAACAGTGACAGGCCTCCTGCATGACATGGTCCTCTCTACTCCCTCGTGGTAGAGGGACTAAGTAGACCTAGTCTCTTTGTGACTGATGCTGCCACCTAATTTCTGAACTAGTTATATATTTTTCAGAGGGAAGAGGCCATCAGGGAATGAGTCAAGGGACACCTGGGATAGTAGGACCCTTAAAGAGGTTATCTCATCAGGTTTCACCATTAACTTACAAAAATCAGAAGCACTACTCCTTAAGGGCCCATCTCCACCTTCCTGGGCTGCGAGACTGCAATTCAAATGGTCAAGATCTCACATCCTCTATTTAGGAACAACCCTCACAAAAAACCCAGAAAAATTGTACGCCGATAACATAAACGCACATATAGAACATCAAAAACACCTATTACATATTTGGCAATCCTCCACACTCTCCTTCTCAGGCAGAGCCAACCTAATAAAATCTGTGACCTTCCCAAAACTCCTGTACTTGATGCAATCCCTTCCCACATATTTATAACCTAAAGATGAAAAGATAATCATTGCCCTCCTACAGAGAATTTATCTGGAACAATGGTTGACCTTGGATCGCCATGAGAGTCCTCCAGCAAACAACATTTAATGGAGGCATTAACTTTTCAAACATTCACCATTAAAACCTGGTGGCTAATTTGAGAATTGTGCCAGATTGGACACATAACACCTCGCATTACTCCAAACCACGTGTGGAGGCGCAATTTGCCAAACTACAGTCTTTATTATACATTCTGCATGCCCCTAGTTACAGTCTGATGGGTGGGGTGCACCTCAACCCTCTCCTCTCCTCAGCCATCAAGACATGGCAGGTTGTGCACAAAAGAGCCAACTTGACTCCCCATGCTTCACTATTATTGCCATTTGTAGGTAATCCTGATTTTTAACCCCTTCGCGCTCAGGTCAGTAATAGTACGTCCTGCTAAGTAGAACGTTCGCGCTCAGGTCAGTACTATTACTGACCTGAGTAAACACGGCGCCATTTAATCCCGGCGCGTGTCTGAGCTGTGATACCTGCTGTTTCCGACAGCAGGCTATCACAGCTTAGTGTGCAGGGACCGATCGCGATGGTCCCCGCCGATTAACCCCTTAGAAGCCGCGTTCAATAGCGATCGCGGCTTCTTAGGGGTTAAGCTGCCATCGCCGGCCTGCTACACGATAGCGGGCCGTGATGGCTACTATGGCAACCAGAATCCTAACAATGGACTCTGGCTACGCCATCGACGGAATCCTAGTGGGTCCCGACAAAATCAGGACCCACTATGCTTGCTGTCAGCGAACAGCTGACAGCTCTAATACACTGCGCTACGCATGTAGTGCAGTGTATTAGAATAGCGATCAGAGCCTCCTGCCCTCATGTCCCCTAGTGGGACAAAGTAAAAAAAGTGTAAAAAAGTAAAAAAAAGTTGTGTAAAAATAAGAAAATAAAAGATTTAAAAGTAATAAAAGTAAAAGTCCCCCTTTTTCCCTTATCAGTTCTTTATTATTAATAAAAATATATAAATAAACAAGTAAACTATACATAATTGGTATCGCCGCGTCCGTAACGGCCTGAACTACAAAACTATGTCGTTATTTATCCTGCGCGGTGAACGCCGTAAGAGAAAATAATAATAAACCGTACCACAATCACAATTGTTTGGTCACTTCACCTCCCAAAAAATGGAATAAAAAGAGATCAAAAAGTCGCATGTACCTAAAAATGGTACTGATCGAAACTACAGTTCGTTACGCAAAAAATAAGTCCTCGCACAACTTTCCTGATGGAAAAATAAAACAGTTATGGCTCTTAGAATAAGGTAACACAAAAAATAAATTATATTTTACAAAATGTATTTTATTGTGCAAACGCCATAAGACATAAAATAAAACTATAAACATCTGGTATCGCCATAATCGTATCGCCGCGCAGAATAAAGTAAATATGACATTTATAGCGCACGGTGAACGCTGTAAAAAAAATTGAATAAAAAACAATAGTAAAATTGCTGTTTTTTTAGTCACCACGCCACCTAAAATTAGAATAAAAACTGATCAAAAAGTCGCATGCACCCCAAGAAAACTGCAATGGATTCCTCAAGGTCTCTAGTTTCCAAAAAGGGGTCACTTTTGGGGGGTTTACACTGTTTTAGCACCACAAGACCTCTTCAAACCGGACATGGTGCCTAATAAATTAAATTAAATTAATTAAATGTCACCTCTACTTTGCTCTAAATTCCTGTGAAACGCCTAAAGGGTTAATAAACTTTTGAAATGCTGTTGTGAATACTTTGAGGGGTCTAGTTTCTGAAATGGGGTGTTTGATAGGCGTGTCTAATATATGGGCCCCTCAAAGCAACTTCAGAACTGAGCTGGAAACGAAAAAATAAAATAAAAATGAGGCAATACTTCGCTTCTTACATTATACTCATAATGAGCCGTGCCCACCCCGAGATGACCCCAGTTTTGACCGTTTGTATAAACGGAGACCCCTATTAGCCCATTTCAGTGCCCGGTTTTCCCAAGCATTCACCCCCGAGAAGTGTATTTCTATAGATGAATCCCTGGTACATTTGAAAGGGAGGCTTCAATTCCGCGAGTACCTGCCGGGTAAGAGGGCAAGGTATGGCGTGAAGATGTATAAGCTGTACGAGAGTGCATCCGGGTATACCTACAAATTTAGGATATATAAAGGGAAGGACACCAGTACTCAGCCCCCAGAATGCACCCCCTTACTGGGAGTTAATACAAAAATTGTGTGGGATTTGGTGCACCCACTGCTGGACCAGGGTTACCACCTCTACCTGGATAATTTTTATACCAGCGTCCCACTCTTCAACTGCCTCGCTTCCAGAAGTCCTGCGGCATGCGGCACTGCTAGAAGAAACCTGAGAGGCCTCCCTACGACTCTGCTTGGGCAAACACTCAGAAGGGGTGAGAGCAGGGCACAATCTAGCAGCAACATATTGTGTGTCAAGTACAAGACCAGGGAGATGCCACACCAGTACCCATGTACCTGTACGAGGTACCAGTACAGGGACCCCCAAACTAGACTGCATCCTGGACTACAATAGGTACATGGGAGGGGTGGACTTGTCAGATCAAGTCCTGAAGCATTACAGTACTTCTGGAAGCGGGGCCACAGGCATCGTACCAGGGCAACACTTTTTAGGAGAAGTTCCCCAAACTGGCAAGAAGGGAAAAAGTCAAAAGAGGTGCAGAGTCTGCTATAAGAGGGGGATAAGGAAGGACACAATATATCAATGTGACGCGTGTCCCGAAAAACTAGAGCTCTGTATGAAAGAGTGTTTTCAAATTTATCATCCATCCCTTTATTTTTAATTTACCCCAGTTTTACTCGCTCTGATCCACTTCGCACAGCTTACCCCTCCTCATCTTTCCCCTCTGAGCCCTGCTGCGTGCCCAGGCAGCTGATAACAGCCACATGTAGGGTATTGCCGTACCCGGGAGAGCCAACATTACAGTTTATGAGGTGTATATCTCCGGTGGCGCATGCTGGGCACAATATATCGGACACTGAATTGGCATATATGTATAGAAAATTGCAAATTTCACTCTGCACCAACTGCTGCACATTATCTTTTACACAATACCTGTGGGGTCAAAATGCTCACTACACCTCTAGATGAATTCCTTAAGGGGTGTCGTTTTTAAAACGGGGTCACTTCTCGGGGGTTTCAACTGTACTGATACCTCAGGGGCTTCTGCACACACGACTTAGCACCAGAAAATTCCCAGTAGGCCACATGGTGGTCCTTTCCTTCTGAGCCCTCCCATGGGCCCAAACGGCAGTTTATCACCACAAATAGGGTATTGCCACACTCAGGACAAATTGGGCAACAAAATGCGGTATTTTATTCCTTGTGAAAATAAGAAATTTTGAGCCAAAACTACCTCTTATTGGAAAAAATTACATTTTTTTGAATTCACAGCCCAATTCAAATAAATTCTGTGAAAAAACTGTGGGGTCTAAATGGTCACAACACCCATAAATGAATTCCTTGAGGGGGTTAGTTTCCAAAATGGGGTCACTTCTGGTGGGTTTCCATTGCTTTGATACCTTTGGGGCTCTGCAAATGCGACATGGCACCCGAAAACCAATCCAGCAAAATCTGGGCTCCAAAGAACACATAGCGCTTCTTTCCTTCTGAGGCATCCCATGGGCCCAAACGGCAGTTTATCACCACAAATGGGGTATTGCCACACTCAGGACAAATTGGGCAACAAATTGGGGTATTTTATTCCTTGTGAAAATAAGAAATTTTGAGCCAAAACTACCTCTTATTGGAAAAAATTACATTTTTTTGAATTCACAGCCCAATTCAAATAAATTCTGTGAAAAAACTGTGGAGTCTAAATGGTCACAACACCCATAAATGAATTCCTTGAGGGGTGTAGTTTCCAAAATGGGGTCACTTCTGGTGGGTTTCCATTGCTTTGATACCTTTGGAGCTCTGCAAATGCGACATGGCACCCGAAAACCAATCCAGCAAAATCTGTGCTCCAAAGAACACATAGCGCTCCTTTCCTTCTAATACCTCCCATGGGCCCAAACGGCAGTTTATGGCCACAAATAGGGTATTGCCGCACTCAGGACAAATTTGGCAACAAAATGGGGTATTTTATTCGTTGTGAAAATAAGACATTTTGAGCCAAAACTACATCTTATTGGAAAAAAGTTTTTTTTTTAAAATTCACAGCCCAATTCAAATAAGTTCTGTGAAAAAACTGTGGGGTCTAAATGGTCACAACACCCATAAATAAATTCCTTGAGGGGTTTTGTTTCCAAAATGGGGTCACTTTTGGTGGGTTTCCATTGCTTTGATACCTCTGAGACTCTGCAAATGCGACATGGCACCCGAAAACCAATCCAGCAAAATCTGGACTCCAACAAACACATAGCGCTCCTTTCCTTCTGAGGCCTCCCATGGGCCCAAACAGCAGTTTATCACCACAAATGGGGTATTGCCGCACTCAGGACAAATTGGGCAACAAAATGGGGCATTTTGTTCCCTGTGAAAATAAGAAATTCTGATCAAAAATGACATCTTATTGGAAAAATTGTCATTCTTTTAATTTCACAGCCAAATTCAAATACGCGCTGTGAAAAAACTACGGGGTCAAAATGGTAACAATAACCATAAATTAATTCCTTGAGGGGTGCAGTTTCCAAAATGGGGTCAGTTTTGGGGGATTCCTACTGTTTTGGCACCTCAACACCTCTCCAAACCTGGCATGCTGCCTAAAATATATGCTAATAAAAAAGCACCACCAAAATGCACTAGGTGCTTCTTTGCTTCTGGGGCTTGTGTTTTAGTCCACGAGCGCAGTAGGGCCACATGTGGGACATTTCTAAAAACGAAAGAATCTGGACAATACATATTTAGTAGTGTTTCTCTGGTAAAACCTTCTTTGTTACAGAAAAAAAATAGAATAAAATTGAAATTCAGAAATAAAAACGAAATTTGCAAATTTCACCTCCACTTTGCTTTAATTCCTGTGAAATGCCTGAAGGGTTAAAAAACTTTCTAAATGCTGTTTTGAATACTTTGAGGGGTCTAGTTTTTAAAATGGGGTGCTTTATGGGGGTTTCTAATACATAGGCCCCTCAAAGCCACTTCAGAACTGAACAGGTACCTTAAAAAAAAGGCTTTTGAAATTTTCTTAAAAATATGAGAAATTGCTGTTTATGTTCTAAGCCTTGTAACGTCCAAGAAAAATAAAATAATGTTCAAAAAACGATGCCAATCTAAAGTAGACATATGGGAAATGTGAACTAGTGACCATTGTGGGTGGTATAACCGTCTGTTTTTCAAGCAGATGCATTTAAATTCTGAAAAATGCTATTTTTTCTAAATTTTCTCTAAATTTTGCAATTTTTCTCAAATAAAGACTGAATATATCGACCAAATTTTACCACGAACATGAAGCCCAAAGTGTCACGAGAAAACAATCTCGGAATCGCTTGGATAGGTTTAAGCATTCCGACGTTATTACCACATAAAGTGAAATATGTCAGATTTGAAAAATGGGCTCTGAGCCTTAAGGCCCAAACTAGGCTGCGTCCTTAAGGGGTTAACATGGGCATCCTGCTGGAAAATTTACTCGCTGGAAGGAGAGAGGTGTGAGATGCATATCTGATTTATTGCTGATGGATACCTTCCGCCCACTGGAGTTTAGGGAATTTCAAGACAAATTCCATTTCTCCTCTCAGGCGCTATTCCCATTCTTGCAGGCTTCTAGTTACGTTAAAAAAAAATCACAAACTTATGGAAGTTCAACTCTGGTTACATTATTAATTAACGACACTATGATTATCTTATTATGTACCCAGTATGTTTCTAATACATGTATGTGTATACTGACTATTAGATTAACTTTAAATCTTTATGCTTTTTGCGATCTCATAAATTTATAAAAAAAACATTTCAATATTTCCAATGTTAATGTCTTGTTTATTTTTGTATAACTTTGAAAAACCTTTAATAAAAACTGTGTTAAAGAAAAAAAAATCACACACCTGATCTCTCCTAAGACCTAGTAGTTAACCTAATTCTCAAAACTAAAAATACCAAGAGAATAATATTGTTGTATTATAATTTCCTGAGATCTCCTATTGATTACATTACCCCCACAACAGGTGCACATTCCTGATTACAACATTTTCCCACACTATGGCTGCCCCATTGTCCACCAGTTTTGGAAGAGAGTTAAAGCCTTTGCATTACAACACTTAGTTAATTTTGTACCGCTCTCCCCTACTTGGGCAATTTTTGTTATTTTGGACTCAGACACTCCTCCGTGTGGTTCAAACACGAAAAACTTGCTTTTTATAGTTTCTAGCGCAGTTCGTAAAACCATCCTATAGGAATGCCTTTCGCCTCAGGTCCCACCCCTGAAATTGTTTTTGGGAAAGCTCTCTCATATTTTCAGGATGGACTGGGTGGAGGCTATGCTGCACAAGGAAGCGAGAGTTAAAAAATTATTTTCCTTATGGGAATCATTTATTGACACGCTCCCGCCCAGGATAAAACAGAAACTTAATACCTGTTTTCAGTATACCATATGGTATCTTGAACAGTCGATAGCTGGTGCTCCACCAATTACACTTTGCTGAACGGTTGTGTAATTGCCTAAACTATACTACTCTAATGATTGAGCCTTTTTGCTTGCCTATAAGTGACTCGCACATCTTCCTCTATAAGCTAAGCCCTTCTCCCCCTCCCCCATGGTCGATATCTACCTTAATGATTCACAGATCTCATCTCTATGTTGTATATGTTGAAATCATCTGCATATGTTTCTGATTAACTATTGTACCGCTCATATTTGGACTTTCCTAATGTGATGATCTTGCTGTATGAGATGTCCGATTACTTACTTAATATGTAGATGTTCAATATCAATGCTGATTTGTGTCTTCTCTCCCTCTCTACTGCCCTTCCCTTCCCCCTTCCCTCCTCTTGTTATATTTAAAATTTGTCGAAACCAAAGAAAAACATTTACAAAAAAAAGGGGTTATCTCATAAAATGTATTATTTATAAACTTAAAGAACATTAAAAAATAACTATTTTTGTTATAGAAAAAGTATTAGAAAATCATAGACTGTGCTGAAGTAAATTACATTGATGACAGTGGTTGCGTCTCTTAGCTCTCCTCTCGTGTCTCGATATGTGAGTCCACCATTTCTATTGGGCAGCAGTGGACACACATGTGAAGTTAGTGTCCATCTCCCTCCTCCGGCTCAGCGCTGTGCATCGTTCTCAGACAATAACCAAAATGCACTCCTGGTAGATCCAGCACCACATAAATCACAAGGTGGGGCGCTGCTGCCGGCCAAGAGAACGAGATAGGTAAGTAACATGAAACAAGACATGAAATATTTGGTTTTCAAGTGCGTTTTAGGGATTATTCACCAAAAAATTAGTTTTTTTGTACATGGCTGGAGTATATTTGGTACCTCTGTTGGTGGATAACCCTTTTAAGCAATAAAACTGGTTGGGTAGTCTATAATTGTTTTCCCTGCACAGTGACACTCCCGCCCAATCACTTAATCGGAGCTGTGTTGAAGTTCGCTACACAGCAGGTGGTCAAGAGCACCATCTTGCAGGAGAAATGTTGAAAGTGGAACCTTGAGGCTACAACCAGTCTGGTGCTGGCTAAAGTGAGGCTTGAAGTATAAGGGATCCTCCTGTTGTTCACTAAGGCCTCCCGCAACAAAGTTTAGACTTAAATGTTTGGATCCCCAGGTCGCAGTCCAGAGGGTAACCACTGTATGACAGTGGGACCCAACAGCGATGTCGGAACTAGAAAGTAGTCAAATTGAGCCGTTGGTCAGAAATAGAAGATCAATCATGTGCAACAATCCAGAAGAAGCATACAAAGGCAGAGTTTAGGCAAGGAGTCAAAACCAGGAAATACACAGAAGAGCGACAATCCAAATGGCAAGGCAAAATGCAAAATCCAGGGAAGAGCAGGTTCAAATACAGACAGTCAATATAGGTATAGAACAGGCTGTGGCAGTGCCTGTATAAAAACTGATATTCAGGCAATGAGTGAAAAACCTTGCTGGGTTTAAGTAGTAGGCCCTGATGAAATCATCAGTAGCAGTACAAGTGTAAGCATTCTGTTGCATAGCAACAAAGCACAGCAACAGGTAGTGCCGCAGGGACAGAACGAGGTAAGATCCTGGGTGTAGTGGCCACAGCCGCAGACCGTTGTTCTGACTTTCCTCTCGACGGCCACAGCCATGGACGTGTGAGTGCAGGGCGACATCTCCCTTCTAAGAGACACTGAAACTCACTTCTGCTTCACTATGCTGGTTTCCGTAGGGTCACGGGGCTCTGCCCTTTGCTCATTGCCTGAGCGTTGTTGTATTTACCCGTGTTAGTCTTAGCAAATTGTCCCTTAGTGTTATCCTATTCCCGTTTTTCCTGTGCCTTAGAGTGTTGGAGTCGTGTTGTGCCACCTGTCATGCCTGCTGTTATACACCACGTCTGGTGTCATCTGTCTTCAAGCTCATCTGTGCCTAGCCTCCGCTACTCTCTGGACTATCAAAGGTACTCTTGTATTAGGACTGTTGTTTGGCCAGCTGCTTCTCCGCAACGGCGGTGCGGCCTAGTAAGTTCACTGCTTCCACACCATTCTTCATTTTCTACCGGCAACATCAACGAATCCCTCTTCTTGTTTCGGCTTAATCCCAGGTACCCGCAGCTGACTCTGCATTTGGGGACTTTCTACAGATCTGGCAGCAGATCCGGTCCTCCATTCTGCTGGCAGTCGATCGCATGAAGCGAAAAGCGGATATTAAGAGAAGAGAGCTGCCTCAGTATCTTCCGGGTACCAGAGTCTGGCTTTACTCAAGGAATATCCGGCTGAAGGTGCCTTCATACAAATTTGCTCCCAGGTTCCTCGAACATTTTAAGATCCTGGAGCAAATTAACCCTGTCTCTTATAAGCTTTGGCTGCCTCCTACCCTCAAGATCCCCAACTCCTTTCATGTGCCCCTCCTAAAGCCTGTGGTTCTGAACTGCTACACTAAAACTCCTAGCCCTGCAGTTGCTCCCAGCGGTTCTGCAAATGTGCTCGATGTTAAGGAGATCCTGGACTAGGAGGAGGTATAACTTTTTATTTGGTAGATTGGAAGGGGTTTGGTCCAGAGGAGAGGTCCTTTGAGTCTGAAGAGAAACGCAATGCCCCTACCCCCATTAAGAAGTTTCTCTCTCGCTCTGGCCCCAAGAAGATGAGGCGTAAGAGAGGGGATACTGTAACGTTCATAGCCACAGACCGTCGCTCTGACTTACCCCTCGACAGCCGCGGCCACGGATGCCGGCACTCTCTTCAACTTCGCTATGCTGGTTTCCATAAGGTGCACGCTCTCGTGCCCAGCCTTAAAGAGCCAGTGTGCGCACATGTAAAAAAATCACTAATTAGCCCATGATCACCCTGGACTATAAAAAGGGCTTTGCCCTTTCGCTAATTGCCTGAGCGTTATTGTGTTTACCCAAGTTAGTCTTAGCAAATGGTCTCTTAGTGTTATCCTGTTCCTGTTGTTCCCATGCCCTGCTACCTGTATCCTGTATCCCGTGCTACATTTGTTCCTGTGCCTTAGAGTGTTGGAGTCGTGTTGTGCCACCAGTCACGCCTGCTGTTATACAGCATGTCTGGTGTCATCTGTCTTCAAGTTCATCTGTGCCTAGCCTCCGCTACTGTCTGGACTATCAAAGGCTGGGCCAGCGTCAGCACCCAGCGAACCCGGGCAAGTGTCGGGGCCCACTAGCTTTGGGGGGGCCCACTTGGCTGCCGCATGCTGTCGCTGCCTTCACCACAGCATCACTGTCCATATATGTACAGTGATGTCAGGACGAGAGAAGGAGTCCCAGGCAGAGCGCAATCGGCTCTGCTCCGGGACTCCATCTCTGGGGAAGCCCCTGACATCCCTGTCCATATATGGACAGTGATGTTAGGAGCACAGCAGGAGTCCCAGGCAGAGTGCTAGTAGTACTCTGCCCAGGACCATGGCTCTGGGGTTGCCCCTGACAACACTGTCCATATATGGACAGTGACATCAGGGGTTTCTCCTGAAGCCGAATCCCCAGCCAGAGCATCGGCAATGCTCTGGATGAGGATTCCACTCCTAGAGGGAACCCCAAAGGCGCTACCTACAGGGAGGGAGGCTCTGTGGTACTACCAGGGAGGGTGGCTGTGTGGCACTACCAGGTAGGGTGGCTGGCTGGCACTACCTGGGAGGAGAGGGCAGTCTGGCACTACCTGGGAGGAGGGGGCTGTGTGGCACTACCTGGGAGGAGGGGGCTGTGTGGCACTACCTGGGGGGGCAGTGTGGCACTACCTGGGAAGGGGGCTGTGTGGCACTACCTGGGAGGTGGGGGCTGTGCGGCATTACCTGGGAAGAGGGAGCTGTGTGGCACTATCTAAAGAGGGTACTATATTTATGGGGGTACAAACTGGGGGCCTAACTTCTATATGGGGCATAAACAGGGCCTAACGTCTATATGGGGACACAAAGTAACGTTTTCTGCCATTTTACTGCCGCCGTGAGTTCCCCCGCAAAGGGGCCTACTAAGTCTGCGTTGCCCAAGGGCCCACATAAACCTGGAGCCGGCCCTGATCAAAGGTACTCTTGTACTAGAACTGTTGTTTGGCCAGCTGCTACTCCACTACGGCGGTGCAGCCTAGTAGGTCCACATATCCACGGATCGTGACAATGGGCAGGTATGTCATATTTGTTTTCATTCTAGTGATATGCCATAATATTCTAAGACAATATTTTCTTTGATTAAACTACAGATATTCCTTGTATAGTATTTGATAAACTTTCTATGAAGCATATAATTTGTTTGGAATTTAATTGACAGATAACCTTTCTGTAAATTCCTAAAAAGTTGACCACTTGACAATGTCCTTAGAGTACATTAGTGTTGCTCAAAATATTCCAGACCTTATCATTTTACATAGTCAGAAGATGAAGACGTGCTCTGCACATCTATATGTTTAACTATTTTATGTCACTGAGTTAATGAAAAAAATCTATTTCTTCACTTTCATGTGTCAGTTTGAGTTTAATGAGCTGTTGCCCTACATCAAATATTTTGTACAGCAACATTTTAAGTGTTTAATTTGTTTTTAAGATATTGTCTTAGGTTTTACTGTGAAAAAGGTCACTTTAGAAATTTAGACACCTGAATATGTCAGATGTCATGTGAATATGAATATGTCATTGGAATACTGAGGCTACTGCTTGACTTTTTCTTGCTTTGGTTATGTTTTACTCTCATTTACAACTTATAAATTATTTTCTTTTTTTTTAGTACCAGCAAAGAAGAAGGCATGAATGAAACCATACTTGTAGAGGAGAATAATCAGATGTGAAATACTATAGATTACAGATTCTGTAATATATATTGCACTCACGATAGGACGGTATATTTAAAGAGGATCTGTCATCTCTTCTAATTGTTTCTGTTCTGAATGTCTGTTTTAGTAAATACTTATATTCCCCATAAAAAAATCCCAATTCTGAAGCATCTTTCTTAGTACCCTGCATTGTACTATTCCTCTGTTATTCCTCCTAGAATTGTATGAATAAATTGACAACTGGATGTTTAGCATTCCCCTAGTCTCCACACTGTCTGAGACTGTGAGCACTGATTGGACAGTTTCAGACAGTTTCAATAAATCCTAACCTTCTGGATTTTTTTCGGCTCTCGTGTTGCAATTGCGGTGACTTGCGAGTCGAAACGCGGCCACAGTGACTTTCATTCGTTAATTCATACATTTTTAGGAGGAATAACAAAGTACAACACATAATTCTAAGAAAAGGTGCTCCAGAATTGGTATTAAGGGGAATACTGGTATTTACTAAAATAGACATGTCACAAGAGCTGACAGGCCCTCTTTATATAATATGTAGTCAATATTTTAACTCATAACTTTACAGTTTAATTCTCAAAGTAAAGCTATATCTATCTCAAAGTAAAGCTTGGGTCTTGGGCTTTGTCTTCCCTGTACTGTATTTTTGAGAGAAAACTAAACAAATTGTATGGTGCCTAAGGGGCTCAAAAGGTCCTTTAAGACTTAAAGGGGTGTTCTAGCTTTGTTATGTTATAAAGTTAATTCATTTTCAAGATACCTGCTTGCTGTCAGTGAATACAAATATGTTTTGTTTACATTCAGAGACAACCTCTGTCCATTGCTTTATTAGTGCATATAGATGCCACAGTGGGGAGAAGTAATAGCGGCTATTGCGGCATGAATTACATAGTTGGCCAGTCCTTTGAATGTATAGCGAAACTAAACTTCCCAAGCGATAACAGCTGACTGCTAAGGGTTACAGCAGCCGATTCCTTTAAAGCTTTTTCAATGTTTGGCCTATATTCTATATCATGTGGAGGATAATTGAAAGCATCATTAGAGTATTTTTGGTTGGTTATTCTATCAGTAACAAAGTGTTGCAGTTTTTATGTTCTTTTTAGCAAAACAGGGAGCTTAAAAAAAAGAAAATATATGGGTCTAAGTAATATCAAGGTCATCTTTACTTCTAAGATCTGTGATGTAGGTCCAGCTAAGCTAGATTTGTCATTTAATTCTTTGGTGTTTTATTGTTCCTGTATACTATTTTTCTGAAGTCCTATGCAAAACTACATTATAATATCACGATAAAACAAATGTAAACTTATGGCTTTGAAAATTATTTCTCCTAAAACTAGAAAATATTATTCTAATTTACCAGGCTTTGAACTTGGTTTCTATTATGACCTTGAACTTTGTTTGTATTACGACTCAGAACACTCATTTTCTTTCTTGGCTGTTGTCATAATTTTTAGTATCTGTATCTTGTAGCTAGTGGATTGAGCCTTTTAGGTCATTACTTATGGATTTCCTGCAGCAAAATCCATCAACCCATTGTACAGGTCTCCTGACAAACAAAAGATATTCATGAAACTGTTTATCAGCAGAGACTGCTAGTAGCACCTACTGTACTGTAACATTCCAACATCTTTACGTTTCGTTCCTGTCCTGAATATTTCGCAGAACCCACTTATATTTGAGATCCCTTCACCTCTGAAAGAATTTTTTATGTTAAGTGTAAGCCTGTCAAAATGTCTTTATAAGAAAAAATTTTTTTTATGTGCCTGATGTTGGACCATAGTATTCGTGTAGGCTGCAAGTACAGAAACACTCACCATTGTTAATAAGTGACACGTTAAAAGATTATATCTAGTTAAGGCTTCGTTCACATCTGTGTCGGGCTTCCGTTCATGGGTTCCGTCAGACCTTTCTGTCAGGCGAACCCATGACAGTGGTAATGCCTCCGCTGCAAATGGTTTCCGTTTTTCTCAGTTTCGTAAGGTTTCCGTTTTGTTTTTTTGCGGAATCAATAGCGTAGTCAACTGCGTTTTTAGCATGCAATATTTTAGTATGCGTTTTTAGCATGCGTTTTGTTGTTTTGGTACAAAAACTCCCATGTCTCTAAAAAAATATCAATATTTGTACATGTATATATTAATATGCTTAATTAAGAACTATTTATATTTTAGCTTTAAGTACCAGGGGACTCTGCAATCTGCTCACATAACACACTTTTTTCTTATTCATGGCATGTTTGTCAGGAACATATTGTTTTCGTTTTTTAGATATATCAAAATGACTGATGCTTCCCTCCTTGTTTAAAACTCATAACTTTATTTGAAGCATAAACAACTCCGTGATCAACAATATAAGAGTTTCCTTCACACCCACTCATGACTTTTTTCTAGATAATGGTGTCATAACCTTTCAATTTAAAACAACTTTTCACAACACAGCGTAGCATTTTTAAAAGGTCATTCTGTATCTGCCTACTTAAAATACCTGGCTACGTATTATAAAAAGCAAATGTTATCAGATTTGTGGAAAAACTAGTTGGATACTTGCAGAAATAGGTACAAATGTTTGACTCTATCAATGTATTAAAATTGCCCTTAGTGAGATATAAAATGACCATATGAAATGATCTGAAAATTTTTAAGGGGATTATCCAGGGACAAAAAAAGTTAACCAATAATATTATCAGAGGAAGAGATTTCACTTGCTAATAAGGTGTAATTTTCAATTCCATTCTGAATAGTGGATTGTGCACCCAGCCATGTGGTCACGGAATCCCTGTAGTCTTCTGATAAGTGATGGCATGCTGACACAGCCCCATGTGACAGAGGGCTTGCTTCCCCTTCCATTTGGTGTCGGTGTGTCATCAATCACGTGACCCCTTCTACGCCATTTCCAAGGCATCCCTCTTCCTAGACCCATCGCTCTTGGACAGGGAGCATTAAAGTGCATGCGCCCACTCACCTTCTCTCAATCCGCATGCTCCAGATGTTCCAGGAGATCCTGGGATTTATAGTTTTTTAGCACACGCTGAAAAATTCAATCCCACCCAAGAAGCAGAAGAAGAAGATTGTTTGTGCTTTGATATCGCAGTATGGTAAGTACCCGGAAAATAAAGTTTAAAGTGTAACTAAACTTTCAGAAAACTTCTGACATGTCATAGTGGCATAGCAGAAGTTTTGAATCGGTGGTGGTCTGGGCACTGAGACCCCAACCGATCGCTAAAACGAAATGGCAGAAGCGCACAGGTTAGTTTCTAATCTGCTTTTTCTTTTAAAGCTGAGCAGTTGGTGTACGGGCTCATAGACTTTTTATTGTGCCCGTACACCAATTGCTCAGCTTTTTGAGAAAAGTCAATCAGAAACTAAATGTCTCAGCGCTTCTAATGCCTAATTTTAGCGATCGGTGGAGTCTCAGTGCTCAGACCCCCACCGATCAAAACTTCTGACATGTCACTATGACACGTCAGAAGTTTTCTGAAAGTTTGGTTACCCTTTAGTGTCTGGTTCTAAAAATTGTTTTACTTCAGTGGCAGATATATTACATTATAGCCCATTTAGGCTGGGGCTACAAGGTGCTAGATAATTGCATTAAAATTGTGATCATAATGTGAAGACAAATAATCCATGTGTGCGAATATTACAAAACTTCCAATATGTTTGGAATTATTTACATTGCAGTCCCCGGGCAATAACAGCTGACCATAAGGTATTCCCAGGGGCAAAACCACTATAATTCTTTTTAATCTAGATGACCCAAAATCTATAGAAGATTGTTTTAATTTCTAACAATAAGTGTAGTTTATGCATTAAATTACATATAGCACAAGCCTTTTGCTTCTTTATGCTATTCTTTTTAACAGTACTTACACTTTTACAATGCTTTACGTATTCATTATATAGCTTTGTATACCAATGACCTTTACACAATATTGCACAGAGAGGTTTTAAAATAACTGAATACTTGAACATTTTCATAATTCAGATATATCAAAGCCTTTTCTGACAATCCTCTAATCATTGGTTTCTTGGTAAATACTAATTATGGCATATAAATGTTTATGAAGTAGATAAAATAGCCAGTCCCAATGTAGCCTTTACTATTTTATTTTCCAATCATGCATAGTAACAAACTTATTTATTATTAAAATTAATTGCAATTCATGTTGCCTGTGTGAGAAGAAACATTGAAGTGGTTTTGTATTATATGTTAGTATTCAGAAAATGTTTTCCAATTTCAGCCAAAGTCTAGAGTCTTTCATCTGACTCCTATTTTTCAATAAAGAAACTAATGTACTGTTTTCTTTGAAATGTAAAAATCCATCAGAACGGATAAGACATAAATTCATGTGTGTTTGGTCTAATACAAATCAGTAACAGTGCTCTGAAAAGCAAGACATATTAATCCAAAACTTTCATATTTCACATTGAAATATAGCAAACACCTCAAACGTATATTTTGTGTTTTTTCTTACTTCAGTGCTAAATTTATAGCTTTTATAAATAACCTTAACCAGTTATTAATCTTTCCTCTAAAAAAAAACTCACATAATCAAAATGATATAATAACAATTATAGCTTGTTCATATCCATGAAATGTAGTCATGTGACATTAACTTTTTTTGAAAGAAAAGATTCATTTTTTTATCAAAGTAATATGAAATGTAGTGAAGACATAACTAATAAATAAAACAGTAGTTGTAGAGTAGAGCAAAAACACTAAAAGAGCAGCTCAAGACAAGACAAGCTGAGTGCTGCACTAAGCAAAGATACAATCTCAAATTAACATATATATATATATATATATATATATATATATATATATATATATATATATATATGTATATATATATATATTAGTCCTTCTTAATGAATTTGAATATCATCAAAAAGTTTATTTCAGTAATTCAATTCAAAAAGTGAAACTCATATATTGTATAGATTCATTACACACAGAGTGATCTATTTCCAGCATTTTTTTTCATTTAAAGTTGAGGATTATGGATAATAATTAATGAAAACCCCAAATTTAGTCTCTCAGAAAATTTGAATATTATATAAGCCCAATTTTGTAAATATTTTTAATACCGAAATGTTGGCCTACTGAAAACTATGAACAGTATATGCACTCAATACTTGGTCTGGGTTCCTTTTGTATGATTTACTGCATCAAGACGGCGTGGCATGTAGGCGATAAGCCTGTGGTACTGCTGAGGTGTTATGGAAGCCTAGGTTGCTTTGATAGCGGCCTTCAGCTCATCTTGCATTGCTGGGTCTGGTGTCTCTCATCTTCCTCTTGACAATACCCTATAGATTCTCTATGTGGTTCAGGTCAGGCGAGTTTGCTGGCCAACCAAGCACAGTGATACTGTGGTTATTAAAACGGGTATTTGTAGTTTTGGCAGTGTGGGCAGGTGCCAAATTCTGCTGGAAGATTAAATTAGCATTGCCATAAAGCAGAGGGAAGCATGAAGCGCTCTAAAATTTCCTGGTAGACGGCTGCATTGACTCTGGACTTGATATATCACAGTGGACCAACACCAGCAATTGACATGGCTCCCCAAACCATCACTAACTGTGGAAACTTCACACTGGACCGCATGCAACTTGGATTGAGTGCCTCTCCACTCTACCTCCAGACTCTGGGACCTTGATTTCCAAATGAAATGCAAAATTGACTTTCATGTGAAAACATGACTTTGGACCACTGAGCAATAGTGTTGGTCCACTGTGTTATATCAAGTCCAGGGATTACACCCAGTCATTGGGTTTCTTTCCCCTTACAATTCCTCCCGTGCAGCAAAGTATCCCAGAAGGAAAAACAGGTCCAATGATCGTCTTTTGCTGGAGTCTGTCCACTTCCCTGAGGCCTGCTATGGCCAGTTGATGAGTTTTGCTCTTAATAGGGATATGTAGTTCAAGTAGCTGAGGGGAAGTGAGCTTTTGCCGGTGAAAGCCGAACAAGTGGGAAAGAACTCAACTTAAACTCGAAACATCAAAGCGGTGAGCTACACTCTGTCACACGTCTATCTGTGTACGTTCCAGTTTATTTGCGCTTCTAGCTCCGAGACTGCCAGTGTATATATTTTTCACGTTATTTTGAAGACATAACTAATGTTGCAAATGACTATTTCTGTTAAAATGAATGAAGTTACTGATTTATAAGTTATTATTCGCATAGCGGTACAAAGTCACATTTTCTGCAGAGATTATTGTAGTGTCCTAATCATAAACTCTCTAAGGCCTCATGCACATGGCAGAGCCATGTACATGGAGCCTGTATGGAAGTCCTTGGAGTCCCTGTGTGGCACTACGGAGTCATAAGCACTCAGTCTGCCACTGCATGGTGCCTTTGTACAGTACTATATTACTACGGAGTATCCTCCATAGAACTGATGCTTCTCGAGGAGAATCCCTCCTTAACATGACATTCAAAGGAAGCGTGCCATTTATGACATTAGTGGCATTTTGAGGTGAGGCAGGATTCAATACACCTCTATAAGTGCTGTATTATGGCTCCGTAAAATTCAGAAGTTGTACAGAGCAGTATTATGGTTATTAATGTTTAAATTAAACCATTTTATTAAACCATTATTATGTTTAATAAAGCAATTAAATTGACTTTACATAGGCTGCAAGGTATGCAGTGGATAGGCACTTTATTCCATGTTAAATGTTATATTGTGAAGAAACTGAAGGTCTCCAAAGGTCTTCACTACTTGACAAAAGAAGGTAAACTGGATATAATCAGGTTAGTAATACATGTGGAAGGACCAAAAATGGCTTTGGAATGGTGGCCTTATAGGCAAAGAAATAGCATATTTAAAACTAGAAATGAAAAGAAAAGGCTAAAAAGGGCAGTAGGACACATTGGATGGTAAAAAAGAGCATTATGGAAAATTTTGTCTACATTTCAGATGTTTGTATTTTAGAAAAGAAGAATTGTGAGACATATATCAATGAGAAGATGCTGTGGGAGTCTGTTTAAGCATGTCGGAGATAATGTAATGGTACAGTATGTGGTTGATTTGATGCTGGTAAGGTGAGAAAATGTATTCATAGTGCAACAATGTGATAGGACTGTCACCACTTTATTTTACCATGTCACGCTATTCCAGGTGGTCTGCAAATTTTGTGCCCCCAAGTGATTCGCGCCACCATAAACACTAATGTATATAGAATAGTTTACCTCCAATAATACAGTCATGCACTTACCAAATAATACCAGTATACAAGGACCAAATAATACCTCCACAACATTACCACATATAGCTACCTCATATTTATTGCATAATACCGCAATACTGTTACTGAATAACACCACTATATCATAAAAAAAAAGTGTATCACTACATAATGACTGAATAATACGGTCATTTAGTTACCAAATAATACCATTATACAAGGATAAAATAATACCTCCACATAATGACCACATATTACACCTATTGTGCCAATATATGGAGCTATACAGAGAATTCCCCCACACCAAATCATTGTGCCTAATCAAGGGACAATTTTCTAAGGAAGTTGAATACAGTTAGGAACCGATGCAATCACAGGGACATGTCACAAGTTCTGAAAATATCTTATTTTTCTCATCTATATTTTATAGCATTTCCAAACAACAGATGGAAAAACCGAAATGAATTAATTTGCTAACATTACTTCCTATTGACTATTTCTAACCACTTTCCCATGACTTATTCAAATGTGCAAAAATCTCAGTATATGTAAGGACCCCGTGTATTCATTACATTTCAATTGTTTTCAAAATGTTTGTCTTTATTTTAGTATTCTTGTTTTCAGTCTATACAAATAACACACATATATGATAATTCTCTCTTACATACAATAATGAAATATCAATGTTCAAAAATGAAAAGAAAGTGAGTACACAGATATTTTGTGTTATATATGTGCTCCTATTGGGTGCCATTTATTGTTGGTCTCTGTCTTTAAAAAGTTGTTGTTGATGGTTAATTAAGTGCCCAGTTTCCTAAAAATAAAGAAACTTTTTAAAACAGTTTTATTAAAAAGTCTATAAAAAATACAGCCAAGGTCACATGGTATCTGTACATATCTGAGCTCTGTACAATATATTGGAAGGGGTGTGAGAGACCATTTACAAGCTAAGTCTTCAATGGCCAGTGAGGGGGGAGTTCCCATTGCATAAAATAAAATTAATTTAAAAAAAATCTTGAAAAAATAAATATAAGAAAGTTGTTGTTTTTAGTAACATGACCCCTTATTGCCAAATATAACAAAAAGTTAATTGTGGATAATGCTGTAACAATACAAGCTTTTATTATAAGTTCCTGTTTTACAGACTGATCTTTTTGGTGCCGTTTTCAAGCTGCGCTTCAGGGACTGCCCGTTTCCAGAATTTCTACCATGTACAGATGCCTCCTCTCCTTCCAATAGGATGGAGTGGTGGCACAAACTGGGGCAAATAGATAATGATTGTGGGTGGCACTTCCAAAGACGATTGGGAGGATATTTTGGGAGGATATTTTAGTGGTACCCCACCCAGGGTACTGCTAGGTACCCTGGGTGGGCTACCCTGCTATATATCATAAACCAGGTCCATCTGACTACAGCCAGAGTGGCAAAATGTTACCCAGAGTGAAGAGACATTTTCCCAAAATGTAACTTAGAGATATATAATACTACTGGGTGCAAATGATTCGATTTCCTAATGACTTGATACTGATTCCCCTGACTGCTAGGGTATGCTAGCTGAGGCTGCTGGACTCCCCTATTCTCTCTCTCAATGTCAACTATTACAACTGTTAAATGAAACACTTTTCCAAGCCAAAGCGCTGATGGCACGCAATCGGTTGAATGAGTCCCTGCACTTGCATAACGGATAAGTAGTGCGAATGAGTTACAGCCTGTTAAAGGGGGTGGGGTGATAGCGGGATTCACTGGTTAGTGTCACCCACTATTACTACCGCCTTTATAATCATGGTCACTAGGGTTATGCCTAGTTCCCCTACCTTTTCCTTATACTAACGTCAATCTAATTGCTTTGCTGCTACTCAAGGGAATAAGACCGTATCATAAAGGTAATATTTATTAACATAGAGTAATCACTCTCATATATAAAATACAGTAACTAATCACAGTACAGTATAAACGCGGTATCACAATCCTAATTATACCGCCACCCACTTACCTAAAACATACACAGAAGTTACGTTACAACACAATACACATAAGTTACTTGTAATTCTCATACACTCACTATCTCTGTCCCACTCCCTCCTAATATAACTGTCCCTGTACACTAAGTGTTAATAATCAGGTAAAAGGGTCACCAGGGAATTTGCAGGTAAATGGTGGTAAAGGGTTCAAGGGTTAGTCAGGGACAGCAACAGGGACTCAGGGCAGCAGGGGTTAACAGGGACTCAGGGAGAGCAAGGGGTGAACTCAGGGCAACAAGTGTTAACTCAGGGCAGCAATGGGTTAACTTCAGGGACTGCAAGAGTTAACTTCAGGGCAGTAAGGGTCAACAGGGACTCTGGGCAGCAAGGGTTAACTCAGGGTAGCAATGGGTTAACTTTAGGGACTGCAAGGGTTAACTTCAGGGACAAACAGGGAGAGAGGGAGAGGTAAAGTGTAGCCGTGGCTACACTATGATACTTAATACCCCTGAAAATCCAAGGGAGAATTGCGGCCCCATTCATTTCTATGGGGCCTTGCACACTTCCGTAGTTTTTACGGTCTGTGCATGGCCCGGGAGCCCACACCGCAGAAAGAACGGACATGTCTTATTACGGCCGTCTTCTGCGGTCCGAGCTCATTGAAAATAATGGCTGCGGCCATGTGCATGGCCCGCGATTTGCGTGTGGCTTGCGGCTGACAGTCCGCTTCCGGCCGACCCGAAAATCACGGGCGTGCACATGACTACGGTCTGGTGCATGAGGCCTTAGCGTTTGGTGGGAGCAGAGGCAGGTTCTTTTCTCTGGCTCCCAATACCTCTCCTTATGACCAAACCCTTTCCAGTTCACCAGATAGAACGTCCTTCCTCCTACTCTCTTGCAGTCCAGAATCTCCTTCACCTCGAATACATCAGAAGAACCACTAGGAGCAACTGCAGAACCAAGAGCTTTACTATAGCCGTTCAGGACCACAGGTTTAAGGAGGGACACATGGAACGAGTTGGGAATCTTGAGAGTAGGAGGCAACCAAAGTTTATAGGATACAGTGTTTATCCGTTGCAGAACCTCGAAAGGACCGAGGAACCTGAGAGAGAATTTGTGAGAAGGCATCTTGAGTCTAATGTTTTTGAAGTGTAGCCAGATTTTGACTCCAGGAGATATTTGAGGAGGAACTTTTCTTCTTTTATCGGCATGCTTTTTCATGTAGAAAGGAGACGAGGCAGTAAACTCACCTGTGTGATTGTTGAAGGAGAATTCCGCCGAAGGCAGGAGTTGTACCCATATGTCGTGTTGGGCGGAAACAAAATGACCAAGATAATTCTCTAAAATTTGTTTTTTCCTCTCCACTTGGTCCTCTCCACAGTCCTCTCCATTGGACTGTGGGTGATAGGCAGAAGAGATGTCCAGTTTTACGTCTAGCAGGTTGCACAGGGCTCTCCAGAACTTGGAGGTAAACTGTACACCCCAGTCTGAGACAATATGCATAGGAAGTCCGTGTAGCCGGAAGATTTGCAAAATAAACAGATTTGCCAGGCGAGGAGCAGACGGGAGACTAGTCAGTGGAATAAAATGTGCCATTTTAGAGAAACGATCCACTACTACGCAGATCGTAGTACATCCAGTTGAAGGAGGAAGGTCAGTGATAAAGGCCATAGCGATATGTTGCCAAGGGGCATCAGGAACAGGCAGGGGTAGTAGCAGGCCAGCAGGTTTGGAGCAGGTAGATTTGTTTGAGGCACAGTTCATACATGAGGAGACACAGTCCGCAAAATCTCCAGGCAGAGTGGGCCACCAATAGTGACGAGCTACCAAGTCCTGTGTCTTACGGACACCAGAGTGTCCAGCTAGTTTAGAGTTGTGACCCCAGCGGAGAATTCTCTTCCTGTCAGCAAGATGGACAAAAGTCTTTCCAGGAGGAATATCTCTAATTTGCAGAGGGTTAGCAGTAATAATCCTAGAAGGATCTATGATGTATTGAGGATTCTCCACAGAGTCATTGGTTTTGAATGAGCGAGACAGGGCATCAGCCTTCACATTCTTGTCTGCAGGACGGAGGTGAAGCAAAAACTAAAATCGGGCGAAGAACAATGACCGTTTGGCTTGGCGTGGATTTAGCGGTTGAGCCGACTGTAGGTACGTGAGGTTCTTGTGGCCTGTATAGATGATAATAGGATGGATAGCATCCTCCAGAAAGTGTCTCCACTCCTCTAAGGCCAACTTGACGGCCAGCAATTCCCGATCCCTGATGGAATAGTTGCGTTCTTCTGGGGAGAAAAATTTTGAGAAGAAGCCACAAGCAACCATCTTTTGGCATAGTAGTGCTCCCGCACCTATGGAAGAGGCAGACACCTCCAGAAAGAACTGCCGAGAAGCATCAGGGTGATGGAGATCAGATGCTGAGGTGTGCTACAGCACAGTCCAGGACGGGAAGGCCGCGGTCAGGAGGCTGCGGTCACGGCCGCTCGCCAAAGGTGAGCAGCGGCGGTCCGTTGCCGCAGTCTTAACAACCAAAGTACTATCCATTTTAGAGTGTGAGATCATCTCTTTCCCAATGTAGCATTCATCATTTCGCTACTCGCTGGCAAGTCCCTGGCTTGGGAGAACTGTCTTGGACCCAGCGTTATTTTTAGAGACTTTTCGTATAGTGTTCGAAGAGCCAGGTCGAACATCCTCTGCAGCTGCTACTCTGCTAACCCTCAAGCAAGGCGAGTCGACGATAGGAGAATATGCCATCTCCTTCTGTACACTGGTGGCAGAGTTGGCGTGGAACATTGAGGCCATGGTGGTAACCTTTTGGCAAGGACTGTCTACGCACATCAGACAAGCTAGCAGCTCGTGATCTTCCTTCAATTCTGGATGCTCTTATCCTGTTGGCAACCCGAGTCGACATGAGGATCCAGAAACGTGCTCAGGAGGTCCGGCGGGAGAGACGCTTCTACAGTCGGGCACCCTTGTTCCAGAGACCCCTATTGCCTTCCCCTGTCATTACACCAGAGAAACTTTTGCGGGTGGACAGAATAAAATTGTAGAAGCAGGAGAAACAGTGCAGACGCTCTTCACGTTTTTGTCTGTACTGTGGCCTCAACGGTCATTTTGTGCGTCAATGTCCACAAAAAGCCGGGAAACTACAGCACCTAGGGATGGTTGGGGAGGCAACCCTAGGTGGAAAAATGTTAATGGAAAAATTTGGTCGATAAATTCAATATTCATTCGTGGAAAAACACCAAAATTTAGAGAGAATTTGCAAAAATGTGCTTTTTTCTACATTTTAATGGATCTGCTTGTAAAACATTTCCAATATGTCTGCTTTATGTTTGAATAATTTTTTGAATGTCCTCATATTTTTCCGGGATGTTACAAGGTTTAAATCTTTAGCAGTCGTTTCTCACATATTCAAGAAAATTTCAAAAGGCTATTTTTACAGGGTCCAGTTTAGTTCTGAAGTGGTTTTGAAGGCCTTATATATTATAAAGTCCCCATAAATAACCCCATTTTTTAAAACTGCACCCCTCAAAGTATTCAAAACAGCATTCAGAAAGTTTCTTAACCCTTTAGGCATTTCACAGGAAATAAAGCAAAGAGGGGAAATTTACACATTTTTATCCGAAATTAATTTGTAATAAAAAAAAATTCGGTAACACAGAAGGTTTTACCAGAGAAATGCAACTCAATATCTATTGCCCAGATTCTGAAGATTTTAGAATCCCACATGTGGCCCTAGTATCCTAATTGACTGAAACATAGGCCTCAGAAGCAAAGGACCACTTAGTGGATTTCAGGGACTTCTTTTTTTAGATCATACTTTATACACCATGTCAGGTTTGAAGGTGTCTTGTGGTGCCAAAACAGTGAAAACCCCCCAAAAGTGAACCCATTTTGGAAACTACACCCCTCAAGGAATTTATCTAGGGGTATAGTTAGCATTTTGACCCCACAGGTATTTTGCTATATTTATTGGAGTTAGTCTGTGAAAATGAAAATCTACTTTTTCTCTAAAAAAAAATTTGACATTTTTAATATTTACAAGGAATAAAGAAGAAAATACACATCAAACTTTGTAAAGTATCTTCTCCCAATTACAGAAATACCCCATTTGTGGTAATAAACTGCTGTTTGGACCCACAATAGGGCTTAAAAGGGAAGGAGCGCTATTTGGATCTTAGTTTTTAGTTCCATGTCGCGTTTGCCACGCACTGGAGGGACCAAAACAGTGGAAATCCCCCAAAGTGACCACATTTTGGAATATACACCCCTCAAGGAATTTTTCTAGGGGTATAGTTAGAATTTTGATGACATAGGTCAAAATGAGCCGCTAATTGGCAACAGTCGAGTATCAGCTGTCGGGGACAGCTGACCTCCCGGTTCCCGATGTACACTGTCACCGGCAGTGTGCATCGGTAACAACACAGTTCCTGGCACTCTGACAGGAAGCCTATTAGGATGCTGGTCCTGATAGAATTACGTACATTGCAGACTTTGGTTTCCAATCTGACCATCTGCAAAACTCGCAATATCATCGTGGGGGTCTGTCGATGTGCTAGAAACCCCTAAAATGCTGTGATTGCAATCGATCACTGCATTTAAGGGGTTAATTGCCAAAATCAGTGGCAATGAGCCGTGGATTGGAAACAGTGGAGTGTCAGCTGTCGGGGACAGCTGACCTCACGGTTCCCGGTGCACACTGTTACTGACAGTGTGCACCAGGAACAGCGCAAAAACTGTACATCCTGGTGCACTAAGACACTAGCGACCGGGACGTACAGTTGCATCGTGGTGCGCCTAGGGGTTAAATGTTGTATTGTTTGCTAATTTGGCAACATATCAGTCACTGTTTAATCTACAGCTCTTGAAAAGTGCTATTAACCCGAGTAATGTTTTAAGGCTCTGTAATCGGTGGGACATTGACTTACAGCAGTGGCCCCAACCTTTCTTAACTTTAGAGACAAAATCAGCACTGAGAGATGTCGCGAGCCAAATTCAACGCGAGGAGATTGTAGAAGCCATTTAACCAATATTAACCCCTTAGTGACAACCAATACACCTTTTCACGGCGGTCACTAAGGGGCCTTAGGCTAGGCCACAGCCTAGTCTAAGTCCTGCACGGGTGTCCCGCGTGGGCTGGAGCGGGTGCTCGACTGTCTGATGACATAAGTAAGAGGTAGCGATCAGAGTTTGCTTCTATTGCGGCTGTTTAACCCCTTAAATGCTGCGGTCATTAGTGACCGCTGCATTTAAGTAGTTTACAGAGGGAGGGGGTTGCAAATGCCCGCAAGCCTGTCCTGGCTATATGCCTATTAGGCTATGTCAGGCATGGCCTATTAGATTGCCGGTTAGTGTTAGGCTGGGTTCACACGACCATGTTACGTCCGTAATGGACGGAACGTATTTCGGACGGAAGTCCCGGACCGAACGCAGTGCAGGGAGCCGGGCTCCTAGCATCATAGTTATGTACGATGCTAGGAGTCCCTGCCTCTCCGTGGAACTACTGTCCCATACTGAAAACATGATTACAGTACGGGACAGTTGTCCTGCAGCGAGGCAGGGACTCCTAGCATCGTACATAACTATGATGCTAGGAGCCCGGCTCCCTGCAGTGTGTTCGGTCCGGGACTTGCGGCCGAAATACATTCCGTCCATTACGGACGTAACATGGTCGTGTGAACCCAGCCTTACACTGACAAGCAACAATGCTTTGGTATACTGAGTATACCAAAGCATTTTATCTGCGATTAATTGATCGCATAATGAAGTTCTCTAGTGGGACAATAAAAATGATTAATAAAGAATACAGTAAAAAAAAACAACTTTTTTTTCAGTTAAAAAGTGGTTTTATTTAGTAAAAATGTATGTGTAAAAAAAAACGCAAGATAAATTGACATCTTGCAGATTTTAAAATACTCACCGAAGATCAATTTACGTGGAGAAAAAATCTGCAACTTGTAGATGAGATTTCTTGAAATCTCATTTTCTTTGCTGGTACTGTATCACGCTGCGGATTTGCCACACAAAAATATGCAAAGCAAATCAGTACGTAATATGCATCGTGTGCATTTGGCCTCAGAGTGCCATTTTAGGGTAGATAAAACTGACTGATTAACTTTTTGGGGGGAAAGGAAAAAAAACACAACTTTGCCATTGCCTTTTGCATTTTAAATTTACACTGTTAACCTTGCGGCATAAATAAAATGTGTGGTTTTTGTTTAATGTTTTACTACTATGGCACATTTTATAGAAAAAAAACCTAGATTCTATGTCCATTCCAAAAGCCATAATTATTTATGTGGGTTTTCTACGGCGGTAGCCCAGCTGTCAGTCACGGTGATTGTGCGAGCCCGGCTTCTGTACGTGATAATGCGGGACGGGGTTAATTTACATATATATTATGGATTCTGACATTGTTTTTTTTGTGGGGCTTTTTTATGTCATTCACATTGCGGTTGAAACAATTAGTTAACTTTATTATATAGTTCGTTACGATTGTGGCAATACCATATATGTTTCTTTTTTTAACATTGACTGTTTATGACAAAAAATGGCTTCTATTTTTACTTTTAATTTTACTGTGAACTCTTTTTTTTTAATTAACTATACTAACCTTTATTTAATAATTTTTTAGTCCCACCGGGGACTTCATAATGCCATCCTTTGATCTCAATATACCAAAGCATTATTAGATGTTAGTACTAAACTGACAGGCCACATATTTTGACCATGCCTTTGGACTTTGCTGCCACTTTTTCTGACACTTTTTAAGTGTTAGAGTGGATTCAGACACAGAATATTTTGTTGCAGAGATGTTTGCGACAGAAGATCCGTTCCATTCATCTGAATGGAACTTGCAGAAATCCATGCACCTGCTGAAGAAATAACCCCATTCAGATCAATGGAACTAATATTCAGTCGCAGAAATTTCTGCAACAAAATCTGCCGCATGTAAATCCACCCTTATAAAAAAAGGTTAAAGACTTGCAAGTCACACTCGGTGAGACTTATTTACCTAGACAAACTGCTATTTTCCCACATGGAAAAATGTGCCAAGACCAACATGGATCCCAGTACCTGTGCCATATTTTTATAAATGCAGTGTCATGTTGATTAATACAGTATATTGAATACTGAAGTTAAATATTAGTAAACCACTTGGTGTTACATTTAAATTTTTTAATTGCTTGTATTTTAATGCATACTTTAATAATAATTTTGGAGAAGAACAATAAAAACATGTGTAGTCTGAATTTGCTACTGTCATTTATCTTTCTAGGAGGTTGCACGTGTTACAACTCCTAAAATATGTACATGTGATTATAAATCATTTCGAGTACTCATTTCCACTCTTAAAGTTAATATTTGTCTACATTAATTCTATGGTCTTATACTTGTTCGCTACTGTATATGGCCCAATGGATATGCAACTGAACCCCAATCGATCACTTTTATTTTAATGTAAAATAATTCTGTATATTCTTATAAAGTTAATATAATTAAAATGTAAGCAAGGCATTTGTTTTCTCCCGGAAAGGAATAACAGCCTATTGCTGTAAAATGTTGTTTACTCTTCACTATTAGCACCCTGTAAATCTGTCTTCTCTTTATACAGCACAACAACTCTGCCTTATAATTTAGTTATATTGTCCGTGTACGTGTTACTGCATGGTATCAAAGGATGTTAGACTTGCAATTTATCACAGAGCATCTGTCACTATTCAAAGGCATCCACTGTGTTTATATGTTATTTGTATTCTGTATACTTAGAAAATTACCATGCAAAATTGATCCAAAAAAACCCCCAAAAAACCTGAAAAAAAAACCTGATATAACTTTAATTTGTTAATAATTCATTGGATAGATTTGTGCTGACAGAAAGCACCAGGTTAATGCAGAGAGCTGTATCACCATGAACACTAACTTATTTTCTATCAAGTATTTTATTGGATTTCACATCAAACCCATCACAATGGTAATCCATAACACAGAATGTACTGTGGAGGGTAGTGCCCAGCCTGTCTTGGCTGCATTGATAGCCTGTTACATGAGCCTTTAACGTTCTCTCACTGCGCTGGTGTGAAAATGAGAAGCGTGGAGTGAATTCTAATAGCTTCTGTCAGCTCTCCCTGGATGAGTGTTTGTCCAACTGCATTGGCTTCTCATTTATCCTTACTATCACCACATATTCATATGCTTTTGAGCTCTCAAGGTGAAATCCTTGTTTCACATTCATGAGTGTTGACAGCCAAAGCAAATGACTTGCTCGATATCTCCTTTCTCTTTTAAAATATTGTATGTGTTTTTTCCTTTATATTTCATAGACATTTACTTAACTTGCATTAAGTATAGAAAATAATACATAGAATGTGTTACTTTATTTGAATACAGCATTTGGATAGTTAATTTTTTTAATGAAGGTAAAGGTACATAGCTTGTATTTTCCTAGTTCAAAAGGCATAGTTACGTGTTCTTTAGACCAGAACTCGCACACAGTTTTGATGCAGTTTTTGTGGCATTCTTTGGCTTAATTTTTTGAGCCAAAGCCAGGAGTGGATCGAAAGGAAAGGAAAGGTATATAAAAAAAAAAAGGCTGATGAATCTTATTTCTTTTGTGTCCACTTCTGTGTTTGGCTCAAAAAAGGGAGCCAAAAACTGCCAAAAAAATTGCATCAAAACTGTGTGTGTGATCCTGGCCTTACAAAAGCAAAATTGACACCACGTCCAATTCACTGCTTTTCATTGAAAAGAGGCCCTCCTGAAGCCGGCTGTGCAAAGAATTGCAGCATGGCCCCATTCCTTTGAATGTAGGAGTATTTGAGTGCCCTGCACAGCGTTGTGGCAGGAAGTGCCACTGTGCGGGTAAAAACTGAGACAGTGGACACATTGCTGCGGCCCCTTTAACCTCAAGGTCAATGGGCATCCTGGCATTCGAACCCTTGCTGATCAGAAGTGCCATCCATGAGTAGGCTGGGCCAGAGGGCGGGGGCATGTATCCCCCAGGCCAGTCCCACAGTAAACATTTAGGGCCGCACTAAAATTTAACCTGGGGAGTGGTGAGCACAGCTGCATTAACTCACCGATCCTCGCTGCATTAACGCACTACTCCAGGAGAGAGGGCGTGGAGCCCGGAGAAAAGGAGAAGAGAAAGGAGGAAAGACATACAGAGAACAATAAGTGCAGAGGATGGATGCCTCAAGAAGTGCATCAGTCAACAGGAAGCCAGGAACCAGCAACAGAACCTTCCCTCAGGGCGCAGGAGCAGGTAAGTACCATACTGTGCAGTTGTGAGCTGGTCATCCATCACGCCCAGGTAACAAGCAACCCAGAGTTGGGGGTTTTCCAGTACATGGCCCTTAAAGAAATTGTGCCACAATGAATCTTTATCACCAGGATAGGTGATAAATGTCTGCTTACTGGGGGCCCCACTGATGGAACCCCACAATCACTAAAACTTTGCTGGCAAACATCAGGATGTGGTGTGCACCAACGCATTCCACATCCTGACGCCGTTCAGCGTCAAGACATAGTGTACAGGGTCGCATACTAGCTTCTGCTGCTGGGAGGCGTCAGGACGTAATGCGCGGTGGGCGGCAGAATAGGAGGAGAAGAGGTACAGAAGAAGCCCAGGGAGTGAAGAGCGGTGAGTATAAGGAGGCATATGATCTGAGGACTGAATAATTTTTTCTCACGCTCTGGGGGTATAGGCCATCAATTTTAAAATCCCAACCTCTTTAAGTATAAGCCACTTCTTATGGGCCAGTGCTGTGTGTATGCCACTCAGGCTAACATTTTCCATTCAGCCCATGATGCCATCACTCTGTGTAATGGGAATAACCCTTTAAAGCAACTTAAAAATGACAAAAAAAAAACTTGAAAAAACACTACAGTTGCATTTTTTTTGGTGCGTTGATTGGGAAATTAGTGGAAAATCACTGCAAAAAAAAAAAAAACAACAGTTAAAACGCTTTTTAGAAATTGTACCACTCCCTGGAAATGCACATTAGATTTGATTTAAACATGTCGTTTTTGAAGCAGTGTTTTAGCCAAAACAAGGAGTAAATCCGAAACTAAGTAAAATGATAAAGAAAAGACTGAAACTCCTCTTTTTTAGGTCCAATACAGTATTTGGTTAAAAAAAACTTCTCTAAAAAACTGCATCAAAAACTGCATTTGTGAATCCAGCCCAAAACACATTGGCCCACATTTATTACTGCTGTTTGATAGTTGTTTGATAGTTTGCGCATTTTGCGGCACTTTGGCTAATCTTAAGCTGCGCTCCTTTCCTGCTAAGCTTTTACAATGTTTCTTATGACGTGCACACATCAAAATTGCATAAATTTGCGCCAATATGCAACATCTTGTGGCAAAACTTTTTTGTCACGTTCTAGACCCAGGAATAGTAATAAACCTGCCCTATTGTGGCAGATTTATTAACACTGTCCTAACGTCCTAAAGATAGGATGGAACTAGACCAGACAGGCTGAAACTGCACCAAATGGATCACAATGGTGAATGCTGTATGAGAAATTTGGTCAAAATTGCTAGATATATTTTTTACCTTCAATATTCTGCGTCAAAAAATGGCAAACACCGTTAATAAATCTGGTGTATTTTCAGACTCCTCTTAACCAATTTTTTTTTCTAGACACTTTTCACATATGAGGGAGTCATAAAAATTGGCTAAAACAAATTTGGTGCGCACAATTTACACCACTTTCTTGGTGCAATTTGTGCCAAAATTCTCCCGAATTTTGCTTAGTAAATCTCCCTATTGTGAGAATAGAAATGTTCCATTTACTCAAAGCTTACATCTTTCATCTAGAGGTGTTTGTGGTCTTAATATTTCACTGTATGCCTCCAATGTTATAGTACATTGTGCCTTTTTAAATTATTTTTTTTTTTGGTAGCGCACCAAAACGGTATGTGTAAAAGAGGCCTATAATATGTATTGAAGCCCAATTAAACCCAACACCTGCTTAGGCTAAATTCACACTATGTTTGGTGTTTACATTAAGCGGCACTTTTCAGACTGCAAAGTTATTGTTTTTTCTATAACGTTATTTTGAAAAGTGCAGTCCATAGAATGCAGTTCAATACAGTTGGGGCTGCAGGATCCTCATTTATCCCAGCTAAATATATATCAAAAAGGGTATCCCTAAAGGCATATGTTTGTCCTTTAAAGTCTATGGGTATGTTGGTTTACAGGCCAGATATGCCTGGCTTATACGCCAAGAGAACAAAACACTCAGATGTGGTGTGAATTATGGTGACAATTTAGGCAAAGTTTATACACATTGCAATGGGTAAAATCCACAATAAAAACTTAGCAACAGATAGGCTATGCTGTCGATTTAAAAATCCAGAGCATGCCTAAATCCACTATGGAATTTTTACGCTGTTTGTGAATGCGGTGTATTTAAACTTGCATTGTACTGTTTTTTGTTGCATACTTGCATTCTACTAATTTTGCGAAAAATATGCTGTGTGAACCCACTTAAGTGAGTTCCCATATAAAAAGCTGGTTAAAGGATTCTATTTTTATCAATCCTTTTAATAGAACCTCATAATGCTATTGCCATTCTAAAATACAAACAAAAAAAAAACTGCGTATGAATTCTTTCCTGGCCTCCCACGCTAAGTTCCTTGTTTTGATTGAAACACATCCATTATGATATCACATCACGTAGCGACAGTGGCAAGTCTCTGTATTCCACTGATAGCTGAGAAGGTGAAATTGCTGTAGATTTTAACACCTCATTATTTATTGGTTCCCAACCCTTTATACAGGAGTCCTCCTCCTTCTCCAAAATATCAAGATGTCTTCCTTCTGCTTCTTTCCCCAAAACATCTGTAATCAGATGCCACTGTGCTACTCAACCGGTTTCACTTAGGGCCACCACTAAGGCAATTTTTTAAGTAGCTTCCCCGGTGTTCACCCTTTGACCCCCGTATGGGGATCTGGACTTCACTGCGGGTAGCCTATTAGATCGCTACCTCTTGAGGTAGTCCAGACTAGGAGGCAACAGTGAAGTACACCGTGGGTACAGGCACTGGCAGACGATACCGTGGCAGGCAGGTATAGATATGAAATCACAGTTCATAACAGGTAGGGGGTCTACAGGCTCGCAGCAGGACGCAAGCTCCCAGCATGTAGTAGGCCTTAGGCTTGTATCAGGTACAGTAGCATGATACAAATTGGCAGCAGGTAGCAGGATGCGGACTGGTAGCAGGTAGTAGTTTACGGACTAGTAGTAGATAGCAGGGTACGAACAGGTAGCAGGATGCAGACTGATAGTGGGTAGCAAGATACGGACTGGTAGCTGGTAGCAGAATGCAGACTGGTAACGGGTAGCAGGATGCAGACTGATAGAAGGTAGAAAAATGCAAACAGGAACCTTTGCAACAATTAAGTTGCACCAAAGTTTCTCAGGCACCAGATGACCAGAGAAGCTACCTTAAATAATTCCATAATATCAGGGATTGGTTGGGGAGGATTGTGAATACACACTGGGCCTTTAAGAGAGAGCCAGCGAGAGTGCGTGCCCACTATGGGACATGCGACAACCAGCAGGAGGAGGAAAGCGGCTACAGTTGGTAGAACAGAAGATACAGCAGCCACAAGCAGCAGAGGGACCTGGGTATGGTAAACAACCCAGAGACGGGGACCTCCATCAGAAGCGACACCCATTGCCGGAATTACACCATCTTAAGATATACAGTATGTTCTGCCTTGCTGTGCTCAACCTCATGAGTCTGGGAATGATTCAAATTTTGGGTGATGTTAAGCTATGGCAGACCTTGTATAATACAAAGAAAAACAAAACGTCAAAGGAGAAAATGTATTTACTAATTTTTATACATTTTCCATTGAAATAATATAATAGTTAGAGTTGACATTTTCATGATGATAAGATGGCAAAAAAAATCTCGGGAATGTGTTAACTTACTAACACTTTCATGTATTTGTTCATATACAGTATGATCAATCCTATGTTATTAATGACGTTTAAAGGGCAGCACGGTGGCTCAGTGGTTAGCACTAGGTTCAAATCCAACCAAGGACAACATCTGCATGGAGTTTGTATGTTCTCCCCGTGTTTGCGTGGGTTTCCTCCCACACCCCAAAAACATACCAATAGGGAATTTAGATTGTGAGCCCCAATGGGGACAGTAAAAAAGAGGACCTCTGTACAGCGCTATGTAATATGTTGGCGCTATATAAGTAACTGAAATAAATTAAAAGGTCTATAATTCTTTACATACATTCCGGTGTGAATGACACTTTGTTCTACAATTAAAGAGCACAACAATCCAGCTGTTAGTTGGAGATTACAGTCTCAAGAGAGATTAACAAATCTTCTTCAAATAACTAAGGACATTAGATGAAGTTTCTGATACTGATTGTGGATTAACAATAGAAGAGAAGATTAAATGTTACATATTAATTAATTGCAATTTACTGGGCAGATCGAATGTCTTTTTCATTTGATAATTCAATATTAGTTTGTCTAGAACTGTAATTTTAGATTACAATTTTGTGACTATGACTGGTATAGTGTAATAAGATGGGGAGTATCCTAGCTGCACAGTGGCATGGCCGCAAAACTCTTGCACCTACTATGAATTAAAGAGATAAGCATGTGGTGTTGTTCAGATAGCACTAGTTTTTCTCAGGGGCTATGAATAGGGTCCCAACCCAGTTGAAAACAGAAAGAATTGTACTCGGCACACTCTTGGAATGTTCACAGAAATTGTTTTTTTTTTTTCATCGAAATAAATTTACGTTAACATTCCAAGAGTGTGCCGAATACAATTCTTTCTAAAGAGATAAGCAGTCCATCAACTTACAGGAAAAGGCAAACCCGGGATTGTAAAATACCCCAAACCAACAGTAGAACATCTAAAAAAAAAAAAAAAAAGGAAAATTCCTGGACTTCTTTTCACTGCCAAATGGGTAACGAACTAAAGATGGCGCCAGCTACAACACCTCTTTGCTAATCTGTGATTGCATGTCTGTCTCCAACAGAAGAAGACTTGGGGGAGTATAGGAAAAACAAAAAAGGATTACCGGAAAAGCTGAATATTTACCTGTACTAGCAAGAAATACATGAAAAAAGGAGCCCAATGCTATGTACCTCCATCTAGATAATAGCATGTCCTCGCTGAGTTACCAAATTAATGTGGAACTATTCTTACAATGTTGAAAGACAAAGAAAGGACCCCTAGTGGTTGGCAGGGATATATTAACAATGAAGGATAGAGTGCCTAGGCACAAGGTCCCAATTTCCCAACCACCATATGAATAGTGTCAGTTAACCCCTATCCGCACCAGGACGTAACTGTCTGTCGTTGCGGGAGGTTACTTCCCGCACGAGGACGTACAGTTACTGAGTTAATCCTGGTGCACACTGTCGGCGACAGTGTGCACCGGGAATCGGGAGGTTAGCTGTCGCCGACAGCTGACACTCCCCTCTTGCCGGCCAGCGGTCCTTTGCCGCTGATTTCGGCGCATTAACCCCTTAAATTCGGCAATCGGGTGCAATCGCCGAATTTTAGGGGTTTCTAACATATCGGCAGACCCCCGTCCGAAATTGCGGAGTCTGCCGATAGTTAGTATGGCAAACGGCTTCCGGGTCTGCCATGGACGGAAGCCCATCAGAACCAACCTTTGGCTGGTCCTGATAGGCTTCCTGTCAGAGTGACAGAAAGTCACTGTGCCGTTCCCGATGCACACTGTTGGCGACAGTGTGCATCGGGAACTTGGAGATCAGCTTTCCCCGACAGCTGACACTCTCCAGTGTTGCCGATCAGTGGCTCATCACCGCTGATTTCGGCAATTAACCCGTTACATGCGGGGCTCCATTGCGATCTCCGCATGTAGCGGGTTTGTAGCGCATCAGAAGCCCCCATGCAATCGTGGGGGCTTCTGATGCTTGTGATGGCACCCGGGGGCCAGACAACGGCCCCCAAGTCTGCCATGTATGTCAGCCTATGAGGATCAGCCTCTGCTGATCCTCGTAGACCAACTGTCAGAGTGACTGTGACATCACACTGACAGTTGGAATACATTACACTACCTAGGTAGTGTAATGTATTCTAGCAGCGATCAGAGCTGCAGGTCAAAAAAATAAAGTGTAAAAAGTAAAAAAAAAAGTTAATAAACAAAAATATAAAGTGTAAAAAGTAAAAAAAAGTTAATAAAAATGTTTTATAAAAGTGTCAAAATAAAAGGTTTTGTTTTCCTATAATAAGTCATTTATTATAGGGAAAAAATGAAAACGTTAAAAAAAAGTACACATATTTGGTATTGCCGCGTTCGTAACGACCCAATCTATGAAACTATAATGTTAATTTTTCCGTCTATTTTTTGGTCACCACCCCTCCCAAGATAGAGAATAAAAAGTGATCAAAAACTCGCATTTACCCCAAAATGGTACCAATAAAAACTACAACCCGTCCCGCAAAAAACAAGACCTCCCACAGCTTTTTTGAAGAAAAAATAAAAACGTTACGGCTCAAAATAGCGTGTCCCAGAAAATACATTATTTTATAGAAACTTAATTTTATTGTGCAAACGCTGCAAAACGTAAAAAAATCTATACACATATGGTATTGCCATAATCGTACCGACCGGCAGAATAAATTAAAACGTAATTTATTGCGCACGGTGAACGCTGTAATAAATAAAGAATTTAAAGCGGCAAAATCGCAGTTTTTTGGTCACCTTAGCTCTAAAAAAGATCCTGAAGGGCCAAAAAGCTCACTATACCACTAGAAAAATTCCTTGAGGGGTGTAGATTCCAAAATGGGGTCACTTTTGGGGGGTTTCCACTGTTTTGGTCCCTCCGGGGCGTTGCAAACCCGACATGGCACTGAAAACCAATCCAGCAAAATCTGCGCTCCAAAATCCAAAAGGCGCTCCCTCCCTTCTGAGCCTTGCTGTGGGTCCAAACATCAGTTTACGACCACATATGGGGTATTTCCGTAATCGGAAGAAATTGCTTTACAAATTTTGGGGTGTTTTTTCTCCTTTATTCCTTGTATAAATGAAAAAATTCTATGTTTCCAGAGAAAAATAGGTGATTTTCATCTTCACAGACTAATTCCACAAAATTCTGCAAAAAACTGTGGTGTCAATATGCTAACTATACCCCTAGAAAAATGCCTTGAGGGGTGTAGTTTCCAAAATGGGGTCACTTTGGGGGGGTTTCGACTGTTTAGGTACCACAAGACCTCCTCAAACCTGGCATGGTGCCTAAAATATATTCCTAAAAAAAGGAGGCCCCAAAATCCACTAGGTGCTCCTTTGCTTCTGAGGCCTGTGTTTCAGTCCATTACCGCACTAGGGCCACATGTTGGATATTTCTAAAATCTGCAGAATCTGGGCAATAAATATTGAGTTGCGTTTCTCTGGTAAAACCTTCTGTGTTACAGATTTTTTTTTATTACAAATGAATTTCGGCAAAAAAAATGAAATTCGTAAATTTCACCTCTACTTTGCCTTAATTCCTGTGAAACGCCTAAAGGGTTAAAATATTTTCTGAATGTGGTTTTGAATACCTTGAGGGGTACAGTTTTCAAAATGGGGTGATTTATGGGGACTTTCTAATATATAAGGCCCTCAAAGCCACTTCAGAACTGAACTGGTCCCTGAAAAAATAGCCTTTTGAAATTTTATTGAAAATATGAGAAATTGCTGCTAAAGTTCTAAGCTTTGTAACGTCCTAGACATATGGGGGATGTTAACTAGTAACTATTTTGTGTGGTATTACTATCTGTTTCACAAGCAAATACATTTAAATTTAGAAAAATGCAAATTTTTGCAAATTTTTGCTAAAATTTGAAGTTTTTCACAAATAAATATTGAATTTATCGACCAAATTTTTTCACTAACCTAAAGTACAATATGTCACGAGAAAACAATCTCTGAATCGCTTGGATAGGTAAAAGCATTCCGGAGTTATTACCACATAAAGTGACACATGTCAGATTTGAAAAAATCATCTGTGTCCACAAGGCCAAAACAGGCTGTGTCCTAAAGGGGTTAAAATATAACTTTTATTAATCGCCATTTTAATATTCACCGACGGTCCAGTGATCCTCTCTACTAGTGTGGGACTGTACTCATTAAACGGCAGTCTGCAGCTGCCGAATCAGTTTCTCACACAGTGTACAGCGACGTGCTGTATACACTTGCTCTATCCTCTGTGACACATACTGGCCGCCCTTTGAAAACAATTTTAACTCTTGCCTGTTGTTTGTCTTTATCTGATACATTAATAAAAGTTATATTTTAACTGACACTATTCATATGGTGGTTGGGAAATTGGGACCTTGTGCCTAGGCACTCTATCCTTCATTCTTACAATCTTAACTCATGCATGTTGATTGGCAACATTCCTACTACTAACAAAACAGGGTCTAAAAACATGTTGAAGACGATCCCTGTCCAAGGACTTCTCCAGACTTACCTTACCCACAAAAAACCTGTACATGCTTTAAAGAAGCAGGCAAACCACATTGAGAAGAAAATTGGAGAGATTTGACCACTATGGATTGATAGAGTCACATAACAACTTATAGGAAGGAATTTTCCCCCTCTATGAGCCAATTATCACAATGGCTGCCATGTAATATCTGGCTTGCCGTGTCTTCCCCAAGCAAAATCAGCTGTTGCTGCCGGGAGCCGTACTCGTGACGATCAGCAGATCTTTGCGTCAGCTCCAATCTGAAAGAGGCCAAAGACCATAGTGTTATCCCACTAGTAACTTAGACCCAATCTTTTGTTCTAATGAGGTCTAGAAAACATAAAAATCTGGCAAATAAGTTGGCAAATTGACAAACTTAATATTTTTTTTGTAAATATATTTTTATTGTAAGAAAAGCATGCATAAAACACTAAGAATATTGCATGTAGGTAATTGTAGAGACCAAGCCACAGTAACCGGTCAGTCAAAATTCTTCTCAAGGTAAATACAGGTTATAAGCAATTTCAAATCCTGTCAGAAGCTGCATTTCAAAAGCGTTTCATAATCATTACAAAAATAATAATACAAGAAAAAATATATATTATCGAGGCATATGCAAATAACTTCAGTTATGTAGCAGTTCTTAAACATAATATAGAAGAAATGTATGTAGTTCCGGAATTTGTGTACCAAACATCCATTTGGTCAATGATTCAGGCAGATGTTGAGAGGTGGGATGAGAGGCACTATAGGGTCTTAGGTGGTATTATTAATTTGTATCTATTTTGTTTTTAACCAGATCCATTGGGGCCCAAATTTTGAGAAATTGGTCATCTGTACCATCCACACATGAATTAATATTCTAGTCTAAATATCTGATCAATTTTATTCAACCTCATTTGCTGAGTTGGAGGTTCTTTAGAAGCCACTGCAAAGGAATGAGAAGTTTGTCGACTGTGATTAACCCCTTAGTGACCACTAATACGCCTTTTTAGGTCGGTCACTAATGGGCTTTAGGCTAGGCTGACGCCTTTTCACGTCAGCCTAGTCTAAGTCCTGCACGGGTCTCCCGTGCAGGCAGGAGCCGGGGCTCTGCTGTCTGATGACAGCTGAGCTCCTGCTCCAACGCCCGCGATCGAAGTTTACTTCGATCGCGGCCGTTTAACCCGTTAAATGCCGCCGTCAATAGCGACCGCGGCATTTAACTTTGTTTACAAAGGGAGTGAGCTCCCTCTGTCACCCATCGGCGGCCCGCGAATGCAATCGCGGGTCTCCGATGGGGTGTCATGGCAGCCGGGGGCTTGATAAAAGCCTCCAGGTCTGCCCTGGACATATGCCTGTTAGGACGCGCCAGAGGCACGTCCTAACAGATTGCCTGTCAGATTTACACTGACAGGCAATAATGCTCTGGTATACGAAGTATACCAAAGCATTATAGCAGCGATCGGAATATCGCACAGTAAAGTCCCCTAGTGGGACTAATAAAATAAGTCATCAAAGTGAAATAAAGATTATTAATAAAAAGTACAGTAAAAAAAAAAATAAAACCATTTTTTTCCATAAAAAGTGGTTTTATTTAGTAAAAGTGTAAAAAAAAAGTACACATATGTGGTATCGCCGCGACCGTAATGACTCCATTAATAAAGTTAATATGTAATTTAAACCGCAAAGTGAACACCGTAAAAAAAAAATGCAAAAAACCATGGCGAAATTGCAATTTTTTTCCAATGCCCCCCAAAAAAGTCATAATAAAAATGAATCAATAAGTCCCATGCACCCCAAAACAGTACCATTCAAAACTACGTCTTGTCCCTCAGAAAACAAGCCCAAAAAATCACTACATTGATGGAAAAATAAGAAAATTACGGCTCTTGGAAAGCGACGATGCAAAAACAAATAATTTTAGTTCAAAAGTGTTTTTATTGTGCAAAAGTCGTAAAACATAAAAAAACCTCTACATATGTGGTATCGCCGTAATCGTACCGACCCATAGAATAAAGGTAACATGTTATTTATGTCGCACAGTGAACGGCGTCAATTTAAAAACGCATAGAACAATGGCGGAATTTCAGTTTTTTTTTATAATCCCCCCCAAAAAGGTTAATAAAAGTTAATATAAAAATTATATGTACCCAAAAATGGTGCTATTAAAAAGCACAACTAATCCCGCAAAAAACAAGTCCTCATACAGCTATGTAGACGAAAAAATAAAAAGGTTATAGCTCTTTGAATGCGACTATAGAAAAACGAATAAAATAGCTTGGTCATTAGGGCCTAAAATGGGCTGGTCACTAAGGGGTTAATAACGTAGCCAAGGAATGCTTAGTGGGTTATCCAACCGGAGTAGAATTAATAGCGGTGCCACTAACCCCGTGCCACACAGTCCCACCATATATGGCCAATAGAAACAACTTCCCTATCGGATCTCCAGCACACGATGATGCATAAATACTGGGATCTTATACCAGTGGTAGAGATAAGGTTTTATAATAATTCCCCTGTGTGCAAACATACCTAGAGAAGCATGTGCCTTTGACACAATCTGCTTTATTTGAGAATCTTCAAAAATCACCTTCAATTCCTTCTCTCATGTGGTGATGAAAGTAAGTTTAGAAGTGGGTTGTGTTGACAGATTCAATGTGTATTGCTTAGAAATTGCTTTATGTAGGGATAATAGGTCTAGAAAACCCTTCTCATACCAAGTGGCTGGGTGAATAATGGGGATTTTTTTCCAAACCTGTGAACAACTAGAATTAAAACTATAGTGTTAAAGAAAGATTCTTCCGTTGTAGTTTAGTGACCAGCGGTAGGATGGTTGTAAAGTTTGTAATTGGGATTATATTTTAACTAAAAATAGATACAGAGTATTTAGGGTTTCAAAAAGTATGTCAGAAGACCAGCTGGTAGCATAGCAGAGGGGAGTGGGCAATGGAATTACCGCTACTCCAATGATTCCAATGATGAACTTATGCCTTTAGTGAGTGGATTTGGAATGTTATTGTAGACCGATGTGACAGATGGAATTCAAAGAGTGTAATGCACAGAAATATCTAGTAGTTCCCTCTCCAATGTAGCAGATAGAGAATTACACTTAAATGTATTCATATCTAGCCATCTATGCATCTGAATTGCAGAATAATATAACTTAAGGTCAGGTAAACTAATGCTTCCATTTCATTTAGGCTTTATGAGTGCCTAATATACAATTTGAGGCCTGGAGGAATTCCATAAGAACTTGACAAATATCTCCCTATCCACAAGGCTAATTGTATCTTCATGTTGGTTACTTGTGTTTTCACTTGTGCAAGCAGAGGTAGAAAATTGATGACATATGAATGGGAGAGGTCTCTAGGAATTTTGACCCATAAGTAGGTGATATAAGATGTAGGCAATATGAAGGGCTTAGCGCTTTGTAATTTATTTATTTATTTATTTATTTAGTCTATTTATCATAATAGATTCAAGTGGTGTGATGGCAATATTAAGATATTATGACTTTCCATAATTTATTTTAAAATGAGACAGAAGGCTAAAATGTTAAAACAACTTAAGAATATGTATCAAGTAATTTCTAAATAGTAATAGATAATCTGCGAATGCTGCAGCGGTATGAGTAAAGGAGGATGTTTTTTTTTAAACCTGGAATGTCTAAGTGCTGGCGTGTTGCTTGAACCAGGGTTTCCATTACTATCACAAATTCAACATAGGGTGCTGTTTAACCCCTTAATGACCAGCCTATTTCAGAGTAATATGTGAAAGACCACATATCACACAATTGTATGAAGGATAGATCACATTGGTGTGCACCACCTAAGTATTGTATATGCTGAATGTCTCGCTCCTTGTCATACAGCACTTACCGTATTGCCGTTGGTTAGAACCCATTCACACTGTGCTGCTTGTCAACCGCATGGCAGCACACAATTTAAGGTGATTTTCACAGTGACACAAGCTGGCAGTACATATTCTAATGGGAATTTCACAGTGACACAATTTGTTATACTGTTCATATGGCCTAAGGGTATGTGAGTCTGGGGGTCACTCGCACATACCCAATTGCACCATTGGAATTTTATCTTAATTGTTAATTTTAATGAATATTAATACATTTTATATATTAATAGATTACACACTTTCCTCTTCTCCTGTCCTCCAGCCTATTTCAGGCCTTAATGACCAAGCTATTTTTTAAGTTTTTCCATCGTCTCATTCAAAGAGCTATAACTTTTTTATTTTTGCCTCGATATAGCTGTATAAGGTCTTGTTTTTTGCTGGACAAGTTGTATTTTTTAATAGCACCATTTTGGGGTAAATTAAATTTTTTTTTTTAGCAATTCTGCAACACTTTTTTGCATACTAAATTTACGCAGTTTAATGTGTGGTATTATTTTTCAAATAACTTTATTCAACTTTTTTTTAACTTTTTTACTGGTCCCAATAGGGGACTTCACTATGCGATCCTCCAATCGCTCTTATAATAAACTGCAATACTTTTGTATTGCAGTGTATTAGTGTCTGACCGTGTAAAACGGACAGGCATCTGCTAGGCCATGCCTCTGCCATGGCCTAGCAGGCATAACTTGTGGCAGACCTGGGGCCTTTATTAGGCCCCCCGACTGCCATAGAAACCACCGACACCTTGCAATTTTACTCAGGGTGCCGGTGGGGTGAGAGAGCACCGCATCTAAGGGGTTAAACTGGCGAGATTGATTTGACTGCTTCCAACCCTCAGCTAACTCTGGTAGCTGAGAGCAGGGAGATTTAATGGCTCCCTGCTCTGTTTATTTATTCCAATGCAGCGCTGTGAAAAGGCGTATGCATCGGAATAAAGCCCATTAGTGGCCGCTGTGAAAAGCCGTATTGGCGATCATTACTGGGGCCAATAAGGGCCATAAAAGGCTATAACTCTGGTGCAGAAAAAGTAAGCCTAGTTCGGAAAGGTTATAATGTCCATAACATGAACCGCAGGGGAAAATAAGATATATATCACCAAAAAATAGACAGTGAGTCTCACCCAAACTGGTATCAATCAGAGATCAACTTTTTCCCATACAACAAAGTAGGTGGTCAAGAGGGGAATTCTTGGGCAGTAGATCTCTTCATCTTCAGGGACTTTGACTTGTTACAATATATGCTCCACAGTTCCATCACTGGCAGATGTAGGAGATCATCTTCCAAAGTGATTGGTAGCCATGATGGATCTTTGATGGGCGACAAATCAATATGAGTTAACCAATAAGCTTACAAACAGATATTAATGCATATATCTCCATTTTGTCTTGCAATTAAAACAACAATCTAATGAGATTTGTTTATTGTGCTAAATGTACTGGCTTTAAACCCTTTCCGACGTTTGACGTAAATGCGTAATGTCATTTTTTCCGCACGGTTTTTAGTATTCCACCCTTCAAAGAAAACAATAAAAAATATATGGTTTTTGGAAGGTGAGGAGAAAAAAACAAGAATCAAAAAAACTAAAAATGGCTGCAAGGGGTTAAACTTAAGGTTTAAGTTGTTTAGGATTCCGAACAAAAAAATATATGTCTATTCATGGCTCATAAAACTGTACATTCTTGAATATTAATTTGTCCTGATAAACGTTAGAATTGACAATCATAGCAAATATTTTGGATTTCATCGTTAGGTTATTAATTTCAACAGAGAATATGCGTGTTTGGCGGAATACTACATTCCTTAAAGCTCTCAAACGTAGTGGAAGCGTAGCTGGAAGTGAATGAGTTGGGGTCTCATTTAATCATGCAGAGCTGCCAAGCCTTTCCTCCGACTATTAATGATGAAGGATCATTTATTACTTTATCTGAATACAGATGTATTTCTCTTTTTTACTCTGCCATTTTCAGCTCTGCAGATTGTCATTTTGCAAAGCAGATTGCTCTCATGAAAATATATATGAATTGCTGCCTATCACACAAATTCCTCATTTGGTGGTATTCTGCACGTTTAAATGACTGGGAATGATTAGCAATTTAGAAGCATAAATCCATCTCAGTCTCAAAATATTATAGGTACATGCTTCACAGGAAGTAGCTCTCCCATTTGTCATATTACCTCTCCATGGTGGGTAAATACAATTTTGTGAGTGATGGTTTTCTTTTCATATTTAAATTTTGTGCGACACGAGATTGTCGTAAATATGTTTGTTCAATATTGGGAAGTTTTGCAAATAATCCTGCAATCAGTATAGTTTTTGTTTTGTTTTGTTTTTGAAGTACTTGTTTTGGCAATTTTAATATATTTTGATATTTGAATTAGCATTATACTAGTAGTATAGTATTATAAGAACATATCATATAATACTATACAATCATGTGAAAAAGTAATGAGATCTCATTTATTGTGTGATGGATCCAAACACCCATTGTACCCTATTGACTTATTATGGGGTCTGTCGGCATTCTCTCCAGGTTTAGGTAGTTTTTTCAGCAAGAATAGCACTACGTGTTGCGCTATTCTTGCTGTCAAGGCTGCCGGACTTGCCGACATAAGCTCCAAATTGAACCAAAATTGTAGCATGAACAGAGTCTAAAGTTTTGTTTTTTAACATATAATTATTATTTATTTATATAGCACCATCAACTTCCACAGTGCTTTACATAGCACCATATTGGGGTAACACATTTTAATAATTGCAGGAGACAGAGTGGTACAGACAAATGTAATAAATATTTACAAAATACATTTGATGGGAACCATACGTGGACATTTCAAAATTTGGTGTTCATTCAAACAGTACAAAAAGATAAAGGTTATGTAATTGAACAAGAAAAGCAAAAAAAAAAAATTACTATAATATACAATAATTAATTTAAAGAGGATCTGTCACTACTTTATGTTTGTGTAATGTTTTCTGTATGACTCTGTCCAATCAGCGTCATACAGTTCTCTTCTTCCCAGCCCAGCAACACAGTGTGTGATCATATAGTATACAACTTCCATTCCCGACTGTGTTTTCAACTGGTGATACCTCCAGTTGTTTCACAGCTAGAACTGTATTCCTGGCATATGAAAGGTTAGAATCTTGTCTTTCATGTGCCACCAGAACCACTGTTCTAGGTGGTCTACAGCCTGAAAAATGCACCCACTTCCCTCCAGCCTCAGTCTCTCACACTGTGTGAAGCAGCTTCATGCTGATAGGACAGTGTCAGAGGCTGTGAGTTAACTCCACCTCAGGGGAATCGCTGGTGTTGACACCCACTTTTCAAGTATAGCTTAATTTGCATATTTAGAAAAAAGCTCATAACTTTTAAAATAATAAGTGTTTTGGAAAACAATTTTCACTAGCATTATCGGTGTGATAGCCCCTATTATATTAGCTAGGAGATTATTAAACTAGTGACATATTCCCTCTAACAAAGAATTTATGCCATTCCATCCTCATTGAAAAAAGATTTATCACTACTTAGATGCATGGTTCACATTGGGCGTTTTGCTGCCTTTTGAAACGCTGCCTTTAAAAAAAAAGAATCTCCAAAAAGCTTTTTATACAAGCTTTTTTTTTAGAAACATCATGCTTCTTTTTAAATGCATTCACATTTTGCAAAGCATTTCAGGTGTAATCCGGTTTTAAATGTAATGGTCCTGGGTTTACAGCTGAAAAGCTTTGTACAGACGCGCGGGTATTTAAAAAACACACGTGTTTTTTAAGGTCTGTTTTTTTGGAAGCATTTCCAAACACAACAATAATGCATAAGGTGAACCCAGCCTAGCGACCTAAAATTAGAATCAGGTGTACCAGGTCAGGTGCAAATAATTAGAACATTTTTTAAAAAGATTTCGGAGAAACCTTAGGATATGTTCATACATCGGTTTTTTTAGGCATATATCTGAGCGTAAACGCCTTGAATTACACCTGGAAAACACCAGCAAAACCATACCTCACAACTTTAAGAATCGCAAAGCGGGACAAGCAGGGGCAACTTTTTTCCGTTTTAAGCAATTCACGCCCATACACAAATCCGGTTCAGCTCACATATTATCATGCTCCCATAGTGCCTCCCAGCAGTATAATGCCACTGTATAACTCCCCACACAGTATAATTCCCTATAGCTGCCCCCATACAGTATAATGCCCACACAGATGCCCCCATACAGTATAATGCCCACAAAATACTCCCATACAGTATAATGCCCCATAGCTACCCCATGCAGCATAATGCCCCCATAGCTGCCTGGTACAGCAAATGCCCACATAGATTATCCATACAGTATAATGCCCACACAAATTCCCCCATACAATATAATGACCCCATAGCTGCCCCCATGCAGTATAATGCCCCATAGATGCCCCATGCAGCATAATTCCCCTATAGCTGGCCTTATACACTATAATGCCCTCATAGCTGCCCCATACAGTATAATGCCCCATAGTTGCCCCATACTGTATAATGCCCCATAGCTGCCCCATACAGTATAATGCCCCCATAGCTGCCCCATACAGTTTAATACACCATAGTTGTCCCATACTGTATAATGCCCCATAGCTGCTCCATACAGTATAATGCCCTATAGCTGCCACCATACAGTATAATGCCCCCATAGATGCCATCTTACAGTGTAATGCCCCCTTCGCTGCCCCATACTGTATAATGCCCCATAGCTGCTCCATACAGTATAATACCCCCTTAGCTGCCCCTAGTGCCTGTGCCCACATATAACATGCCAGTGCCCACTTAGTGTCACAGTGCCTATGTTGATAGTTCCACACACAGTGACCTAGTAGATAGCGCCAAAGTGTCCCCAGTATATAGTGCCCATAATTACCACAGTGTCCCCAGTAGATAGTGCCACACCCCCTTGAAGATAGTATCACCCCCTGTACACAGTGATACCCCCAAGTAGATAGCCATTGGGGCTTCCCTAGAAGTGGAATCCCTGGCCAGAGCGTCGGCAACGCTCTAGCCGGGAATTCCACTCCAGGAGTAGCCCCTGACATCACTCTCGATATATGTGCCGCTGACCTGACGGATACAGGTTTCAGCACATGATACAGCTGCTCTGTATACAGGATACAAAGCAGATGTATCTCAAGAGGTAAAAATTATTTTTAATAAAAAGTAATTAGCAATTTGCACCAAATACATTGATAGTAGAAAAAAAAAATAACATTTTTTATTAATATGTGGAAAAAAACCTCACAGCAAGACTAACGTTTTACCATGAATATCTAGGCAAACACCAGTACTTCTGAAACAATGTGCACTGTATTTGGCCACAGTAGTAGGAGACATGTTTGGTAAAAACCAAAGTCAGCATTTTACCAGAAGAACCTGATACTGTAAAGAATGGTAGTGACAATGTTATTGTTTGGGGTCATTTTGATGCATTGGAACCTAGGCAGCTGACCATCAGAGAATTGATTGTGAAATCTTCATTGTGCCAGGGGGAGGGATGTTTGAAATGCTTAAAAAACAAAAACACCCCTTTGTTTTAAAAACACATGCATTTTTTTAAATACATATTGTATGTGCATTTACAAAGCGTTGCAGCTGTAAGCCTATGACCATTAAATGAAAACCAGGTTACAGCTGAAATACTTTATTAAAATGTGCAGTTATTTTAAAAAAAAAAAAACGCAACAAAAATGTGCAATTCGAACCCAGCCTAAGGATACCAGTAAATCCACCAAAGGAATCACTGAAATAAAAAAATAAATGGGTGGTTCTTGAATGGCCATTTCAGAGCCCCGATCTAAATCCCATCGAGGTGCTGTGGGGAGATTTGAAATGGGATGTACATGCGCATCATTAACCCCTCAAACATCAAACAGCTGAAAAAATTCTCCATGGAGGAGTAGGAAAAAATATCTCCCAGTCGATGTCAGGGAATGATAGTCAGACACCGTATAAGAAACGCCTGCTGGACATTGTTTCTACCAAATGCGGCAATACTCTACTTTAGTTATTAGAGCTTCCACAGAAGAAAATGACATACATGTGATAATAATTTATTACAGTCAAACTGTTATTATTATACATTTTTAATTACATCACCTTTATCTTTATATACTGTCTGAATTAAGGTCAAATATTGATATGGGTGTCATTACTTTTTCACATGACTACATGTAGTAGAATACAGTATTTGCTTTCTTAGTACATTAATTGCATTGGGAAGGAATAATTCCTCTTGTTCACTTTGCTTCTGGGAAGACATTTATAGGAAATTATATTTTTAGATTCAATAGCATGACATTTGTTAGAATAATGTACACATTAAATTCAGGAAGCCACTCTTGAATAAGTCATTCTGAAAATGTTTATTTGAATGACATTGGGTTTGTACGGTATGTGCAGGTTACTAGTGATACAGCAAGACATGTATAATATGGCTCATGACTCATATGTCACATATGGCTGCATTGAGCTTGGTAATGGGAGAATCAATGACCAGACAGGTGGTGAAGGACTCTTATGAGACAGGAAGATAGGACAATCTGTCTGCAAGATAGATAGATTTGGCTTAATGGGAACTGTGTGAAGATTAGAAGGTTGAAGACAATTTTAAAATATAATATTTGGTGGCTCGAAGAAGTATAATAAACCAGATAGCAAAGCAAGAATTAGATAATGTAGGAGTTAATGGGAAAATAATGGGAGTGTTGTTAGCAAGAACGGTAGATGTAATAGATATAACAAAAATCCTGGCCTGGCTTGAAGTGATGACTAGAATGTGAATTTAGAAAGGCTACAGCGGAATTTATACAGCCCATTATTTCTGCCTGACCTGACAATTGGGAAGATAATTGGGGCACTCATGGGGGCATGTCAAGCGTTTCTCATTGGCACTGTATGTCAGAATATTATTGTGTGACTGACCATTCTTACCTTTCATAAGAGAAAAGGAAAGGGTTTGACTTCCAGTGCTGCCTTTCTTATATTCATAGCCAGCTCTACAAGGGATAACAAGAAGAGGGGGTAGGGAAGGTATTTATCCAAGACCAGTTCTAAATAAACATTGTGGCATAAAGTAAATATATTCATACCTCAAAAGCCATACTGTACATTGGACAGCCCTTGTATCTGCTTTCCAGTGCATTGGAGCCTGAGTCTATTATGACCCCAGGATCTAGATAGACAATTCAGCAAAACTACAGTCACTGGCCACAGTTTTGGTGATTACAGCAAATAAACCAAATGTGAATATGGCGATAAAGGAGTTGTCTCGACTCGATTATTTTTCATTTATAAGCCCAGTTACAGCAAAATGAAAGTTTTTTTAATTAGCTTTTTGTAATAATTTATAATGAGCAACCACTTATTTTCATCCTTCTTGCTCTCTGCTCAATTTGACTTCATGGTCTGGGGGTGGACTAATAGTACTGCATGGCTGATTGGTAGAGAATCCAAACTCCTAAAGGTAACTGTTATGCACATTTTGTATCTGGTTCACCCTAACTGGTGGGCGAAATGAGACTTGGGCAGTGTGCATTACTGGTCCTCAACAAGTGGTCGAGTCTGAGGGCTGGGCTGGTGTATTTACCCGATGGAGGCAAAAGGGACTGTCCCTGATGCTGCTGCTGAGGTACCGGCAGGAGGGGATACGGTGGTCGCTGATAGGTAGTCTGTTTTGGAGCTGGACATCCTACCGCTGGATATGAGGACTGCATATTGGTGTACTACTACTTCAATGTGTCATTCCCGTGCTCATAACGTTCCCTTCCACATCCTGCCAGGGGTTCAAACCTGGTCGGGACTTCTGGCCTGGAGATCCTAAGGAACTGTATTTAGTTTTGTTCCTGTGTCCTCATGAAGCTTAAGAGGGACTGTTCTAGTTGCTCCAGTTTTGGCCATTCGTTCTGTCTTCAGTTGTTCATGAATTAAAGGACTGTTTCCGTTTGAAAACTTGCAGAGGTTTTTATTTATTTCATTTATTTTGTGGATAATGCATTTGACTTTTCACTTTAGGCAGCAGAAAGATTAGGGTCGCCCCTGCCTCGATGAAGATCGTTCCATGTGTACTGACTACACAGGTGCACAACTTTTTTCCAAGACACAGCTCTGATAATTGTACTTAAACTCAAACAAGCTGTGCACTTTATGTCTATAATATGAACAGGACAGATTTGTATCCACTGGAAGTAAAGAATGGCTGCAAAAATCATGAAGACAGTCAAACTCTGACACTGTCAGCACTGTCAGGGTCAGAGTTAGACTTGTCAGGAGAGTTTACAGGTCCTCTATAACTATGTGATAATGAGCCGTTTCTGAACAAGCAGCTCAGTTAATTTTCATTTGACATAGATTGTATCCACTAGCGTATGTCTCATAATTGTTGCAATTTAATTGCCTGCTTAAATACAGTAAATGCTAAATAATATTTAAAGGTGTTACCTCATTAGGATTTACAGTATAGACAATAAGGCATCATATACTGTAGCCCAGGTCAAACGTACCATTGATGCAAACTGGCAGTTGTACAGGGGCACAGTAGGTAAGGGGGGTAGGCATTGCCACCTTATATGCACCTTCTTACTGTATATAACTGTGTATACTTACTGTATATAACTCACACAACCTCTATTATGAGCTATTAGAAAGCAAGAGGCCCATATACTGTTTTTGCATGGGGACCCCCTGCTGTCTGTGTCCGCCCCTGCATAGAGATAAGGGTTGTTTCAGACTCTGTACTTTCCTTTATTTGACAGAATGGAAAGCTGCTGGAAAAAGTGACAGTTTAAGTAGCTGGACCCTTGCCGACAGATTGATTTCAGGGAGTTCTGACTTAAATTTTTTTACATTGGAAATAAACTTTCCGATAAATAATTAATATCTAATAGATAACCTAGAAAATTAGTTTATCTCAGCTAAAAGTTCATATTGTTTGTTATTTGAATCTCAGCGTATCTTAAAAACCTTACATTCCCTATTACAGCAATGTCCATGATGTGATAGAGTTGGCCACTGATGTTGCTATAAGAAAATTTAGGCCCAGTTCACACTGCAGTTTTCGCCACTTATTTTGACGTGGAAAATTTGTCAATTTCAGCACAAAAAAATGGTCCAAATTGCCCATCATTGATTTCAATAGGAGGTATAGTTTTTATTTTTTCTCGGCCGATTTTTGCCTGCTCGCATCTGAACCTCCATTGTTCATCTGCGTCTTTTCGACATGTTTTTTTTAAACAAATTTTTACATTTGCTGAATTTAAAAAAACAACATAAAAACATCAAATGTGTAAAAAAAGAAAAAAAATAGACAAAAAACATTTGCATTTCAAAATCTGAAGGAATTTTGAGGCATATTTTATTTGCTTGCCAAAAAACGCCTTATGCACATACTCCAAGGCTGGGTTACCATTAGTCAGATACGCTGCGTAAAAATTGTGGTGCAGTTCTTTGGGTGAAATCTCTGCTGCGGAAACCAGAGCTTAAAAAAATAAAAGTCTATACTTACCCCGGCCGTTGTCTTTGCGACAAATCCCTCAGTTCTCCGTGCAGTCCGACCTCCTATGATGACACTGTAGCCTATGTAACCGCTGCAGCCTGTGATTGGCTAAAGTAGTCACATTGGATGAAATGTTATCCCAGGAAGCCGGCCTGGACGGAGAACAGAAAAGAAAGCATCGCTATGACAATGGCTGGGCTGTAAGTATCAACTTTTTTTAAATTCATTTTACAAAAAAAAGTCGCAACACTTGGCCCCATTGAATTAAATGGGGAAAACCCACAACAGAATATCAATGAATTAGGATTTACAATTCACTGTACAACACATAGGGTGGAATTGATTAATCCCTTGCCGACATATAACATGCAATTAGGCCCTGTTCACACGGCGCGTATTTGACATGTATTTTGGCGCTTTTTACACGCCATTCCTATTGAAATCAATAGGAGAGTGCACAGTTAGTACATACAGTTAGTACATACTGTAAAGGGAAGTGTCCCTTTCAATGGAGATGGAGGGGGGATATGTGTAGTGTATGTATATATATATATATATATATATATATATATATATATATATATACAGTGAAGGAAATAAGTATTTGATCCCTTGCTGATTTTGTAAGTTTGCCCACTGTCAAAGTCATGAACAGTCTAGAATTTTTAGGCTAGGTTAATTTTACCAGTGAGAGATAGATTATATAAAAAAAAAAAAAAGAAAATCACATTGTCAAAATTATATATATTTATTTGCATTGTGCACAGAGAAATAAGTTTTTGATCCCCTACCAACCATCAAGAGTTCAGCCTCCTCCAGACCAGTTACATGCTCCAAATCAACTTGGTGCCTGCATTAAAGACAGCTGTCTTACATGGTCACCTGTATAAAAGACTCCTGTCCACAGACTCAATTAATCAGTCTGACTCTAACCTCTACAACATGGGCAAGACCAAAGAGCTTTCTAAGGATGTCAGGGACAAGATCATAGACCTGCACAAGGCTGGAATGGGCTACAAAACCATAAGTAAGACGCTGGGTGAGAAGGAGACAAGTGCTGGTGCAATAGTAAGAAAATGGAATACATACAAAATGACTGTCAATCGACATCAATCTGGGGCTCCATGCAAAATCTCACCTCGTGGGGTATCCTTGATCCTGAGGAAGGTGAGAGCTCAGCCGAAAACTACACGGGGGGAACTTGTTAATGATCTCAAGGCAGCTGGGACCACAGTCACCAAGAAAACCATTGGTAACACATTACGTCGTAATGGATTAAAATCCTGTAGTGCCCGCAAGGTCCCCCTGCTCAAGAAGGCACATGTACAGGCCCGTCTGAAGTTTGCAAATGAACATCTGGATGATTCTGAGAGTGATTGGGAGAAGGTGCTGTGGTCAGATGAGACTAAAATTGAGCTCTTTGGCATTAACTCAACTCACCGTGTTTGGAGGAAGATAAATGCTGCCTATGACCCAAAGAACACCGTCCCCATTGTCAAGCATGGAGGTGGAAACATTATGTTTTGGGGGTGTTTCTCTGCTAAGGGCACAGGACTACTTCACCGCATCAATGGGAGAATGGATGGAGCCATGTACCGTCAAATCCTGAGTGACAACCTCCTTCCCTCCACCAGGACATTAAAAATGGCTCGTGGCTGGGTCTTCCAGCACGACAATGACCCGAAACATACAGGCAAGGCAACAAAGGAGTGGCTCAAAAAGAAGCACATTAAGGTCATGGAGTGGCCTAGCCAGTCTCCAGACCTTAATCCCATCAAAAACTTATGGAGGGAGCTGAAGATCCGAGTTGCCAAGCGACAGCCTCGAAATCTTAATGATTTACAGATGATCTGCAAAGAGGAGCGGGCCAAAATTCCATCTAACATGTGTGCAAACCTCATCATCAACTACAAAAAACGTCTGACTGGTGTGCTTGCCAACAAGGGTTTTGCCACCCAATATTAAGTCTTGTTTGCCAAAGGGATCAAATACTTATTTCTCTGTGCACAATGCAAATAAATATATATAATTTTGACAATGTGTTTTTCTGTTTTTTTTTAAAATATAATCTATCTCTCACAGGTAAAATTAACCTAGCCTAAAAATTCTAGACTGTTCATGTCTTTGACAGTGGGCAAACTTACAAAATCAGCAAGGGATCAAATACTTATTTCCTTCACTGTATATGTATGTATATATAATATGTATATCTTGATATCCCAGGAGCCAGGTCTGTAAAATCACAGACTTGGTCGTATTAACAGAGAGTGAGATGCAAAAAGAAGCCTGTCTCCTTACTCTGAAGGGGGGCCAGAGAGGTAATTAGGGATGTATCTTGTGATACACTCATGTACCACAGGACATCCCCACTGATTAACTTACCCCCCTTCCCCCTCGAGATTCTGGGGAGGAAGCAGGAAGTTCCAACTGCTTCCATCCCCCTCACCAGGTAATAAGATTCCATGAGGTAGCCATAAGTCCATGCCTTCCCCCCTTGCAAGTGCGTGAGCATGTGATGTCACACAGATGTGCCCGGGAGGGTTTAAAAGGACAAACGGTCCCACAGTTCTCTCTCTTTTCCTGCCTCCCTGAAGACACACCAACTCACCAACTTGGACCACATGAACCGCTAAGTATCTTCTCCCCTATACACCCTAAGTAACCCTTTCTCTACAGCTCCTCACCTGCACATTCCCATACCCTGTTAACCCTTGTAGCCATGAGTTCCCTAAGTAACCCTTGCAGTCCTGAGTTCCCCTTCTACCACTTGCGGCCCTGATTAACCCCTGCAGTAATCATAGTTATCCCTAAGTAAGCCCTGCAGTTACTTGCTAGCCCTGCAGTACCTGCTATCCCCTGGTATACAGCAACCCATTCCCCTTGTTATCCCTTTTTCCTCCTGAGTTCCTAACTTAACCCTTGCTGTCCCTGTTACCTGATTAACCCTTAGTGTACAGGGATAGTTATTGCTAGGTGGGAGTGGGCCAGAAACAGTGATTATTGTTAGTAATAAATATTACCCTTTATTAACTATACAATTGTATTTACTGTGTCGTATACACTTACGTAGCAGCAAAGCAAGTAGATTAACGTTAGTATAAGGAAAAGGTAGGGGAACTAGGCATAACCCTAGTGAACCTGAATATAAAGGAGGTAGTAAGGGTGGGCGACACAAGTAGGTGAATCCCGCTATTACACCACCCCTTTTTCACATACAAAGCGGTTTTTTTAGCAAGCGTATTTAAAAAACGCTTTGTGTCATTTCAATTCTTTGACATATAAAACGCACCAAAGAAATGAGCCAAATGTCCCCATAGTCAATAGGAGACCTAATTGTGCGCAAAAAAAACGTGCAAAAAGAACATAAAAAAACACGTGGAAAACGCATCAAAAACAGCTGTATTTTAAATAGCGCTTCACAAGAAACGCTAGCGTATTTGACATGTTTACACATAATTTTCTTTGAACACCATGTAAACATGCCCTTTCATCATAGCCGGAAAGGGGAAGTATGGAGTAGGTTCACAGGCTGAAACCGCCCTGTGCTAAGCGTATGTCGACTGTAAGTTACAGTCGACTCTACAATCAGAGATGACTCCAATTCCGCTCTTTTAATCACTAAGGGTATGTTCCACAGTGAAGATTTGCTTGCATTTTTTTAAGCCAAAACCAGAATGGATCAATGAGGGTAGACCTATAAGGCTTTCCGCTATCTATTTCTTCTGTCTAGGTCCCATTCCTGGTCTTGTCTTGTAAAATACTAACAAGATCTGCAGCAAATCTGCACAGCATGAACAAGGTTTTAGATGGAGGAATTGGTCTTTCTTTCCATTCCATCGCACAAATACTTTTTTTCCAGCTTCCCATTACATTATATGGTACAATAATTGATGCCAATAAAAACTACAACTCATGCCATAAAAAAACAAGCCCCAAATTTGTTTAAATTGTTTTTGGAAGGTTGGGTAGGAAAGAATTAAAATGTAATACTGAAAAATGGCTACAGTGGCAGGGGAATAAGACTGGCATTTCATACACATACCCCTTAATACATTCAGTACAAATATGAATATACAAAACAACTCATACAGCACGTATGGGGCTAGATGCTTGCGGTATAGCATACTACCCTGGAACAGAAAGGAGGCAACTCCCATATATACTGATATACACTAGAGACACAAAGGAGCATAATAGCCAATAATAAAAGAAAAGAAACTTTATTGGACATATAGAAACATATATGGAAAATAAAAAGGTACAGAGCTGGACATGAAGACTCTGAATAATTTCACTGTAGCACAGCTAACAAGACTCTCTCTATAATACAGATATAGGGTAGTATACAATACATAGACTCGGGTGGATGGACTGATGATATCATGAAGCAAGTCAATTTACATCAACACTGTGAGACAGCAATATAGTAGCTATGCTCGTAAAGGTAAGTGTCATGAAAACAGGTAGTGTAAGACCTACAAGCAACGCAAACATCTGGAAAAAATACACAGACCATCAGTCATGTAAGAAAAGTAAGTGTGGAGACTGCAACCTAAGTAAGCCAAAAGTCCACCCACTCATACGATAACTTACCCATAGTAGACGACCCCTTGAGGAAGCACATCGCGAAACGCGCGTTGGGGTTTCGTTTCACACTAGCCCGACTCTCTAAGTTATCGTCTACTATGGGTAAGTTATCGTATGAGTGGGTGGACTTTTGGCTTACTTAGGTTGCAGTCTCCACACTTACTTTTCTTACATGACTGATGGTCTGTGTATTTTTTCCAGATGTTTGCGTTGCTTGTAGGTCTTACACTACCTGTTTTCATGACACTTACCTTTACGAGCATAGCTACTATATTGCTGTCTCACAGTGTTGATGTAAATTGACTTGCTTCATGATATCATCAGTCCATCCACCCGAGTCTATGTATTGTATACTACCCTATATCTGTATTATAGAGAGAGTCTTGTTAGCTGTGCTACAGTGAAATTATTCAGAGTCTTCATGTCCAGCTCTGTACCTTTTTATTTTCCATATATGTTTCTATATGTCTAATAAAGTTTCTTTTCTTTTATTATTGGCTATTATGCTCCTTTGTGTCTCTAGTGTAATTCAGTACAAATATGTTGTGCTGCGGATCGCCCACCCCCTATGCTAAGCTTCCGCCGTCTGTTTTTTTTTTTTATTAAAGTGGCGTAAGTTGCGGCAATGGCATAAATTGGAACTTTTATGCCATTAGCGACTTTTCTACACCAGAAAACTGATGTACACAAATTAATGAATTCCCCCTATAGAATTCACTGCAGTATCATTTTATAGTTGTATGAATTGTATATATGAATTCTCCATGTAAATAAATAAATATATATATATATATATATATATATACATATATATATATATATATATATATATACATATATATATATATATATGTACATATACACAGTATATATGTATATGTGTATAAATATACATAGTGAATAAATAAATATATATATATATATAATAAAAGACGGTGGGGAAGCAGCACTCAAGTAAAAAAGTAATTAAATCAACACAACAAACAGCAGCTGGACGGCTGTGTTGACTCTGCACTTGATATATCACAGTGGACTAACACCAGCAGATGACATGGCTCCCCAAACCATCACTGACTGTGGAAACTTCACGCTGGACATGGATTGATGCCTCTGCACTCTTCCTCCAGACTCTGGGACCTTGATTTCCAAATGAAATGCAAAATGTACTTTTATCTGAAAATAGGACTTTGGTCCACTGAGCAACAGTGTTGGTCCACTGTGTTAAATCAAGACCAGAGTCCAGGCAGCTGTCAAGCAGGAAATTTTTGAGCACTTCAGTCTTCCCTCTGCTGACAAGCGTTATGGAGATGCTGATTTTATTTTCCAGCAGGACTTGGCACCTGCCCACACTGCCAAAAGTACCAATACCTGGTTTAATAACCACAGTATCACTGTGCTCGCCTGACCTAAACCCCATAGAGAATGTATGGGGTATTGTCAAGAGGAAGATGACACACCTGACCCAACAATGCAGACGAGCTAAAGGCCGCTATCAAAGCAACCTGGGCTTCCATAACACCTCAGCAGTGCCACAGGCTGATCGCCTCCATGCCACGCCGCATTGATGCAGTAATTCATGCAAAAGGAGCCCCAACCAAGTATTGAGTGCATATACTGGACATACTTTTCAGTAGGCCAACATTTCAGTATTAAAAATCATTTTTGAAATTGGGCTTATATAATATTCTAATTTTCTGAGACACTAAATTGTGGGTTTTCATTAACTGTTATCCATAATCATTAACATTAAAAGAAAAAAAAAATGCTGGAAATAGATCACTCTCTGTGTAATGAATCTATATAATATAGGAGTTTCACTCTTTCAAATGAATTACCGAAATAAATTAACTTTTTGATGATATTCTAAGGGCATGTTCACACGTGGCAGAGTTTTTCCGCTGCAAATGTTGGTGCAGATTTGGGGCAATTACGCAACGAATCTGTACCAACATTTGCATATTTGACAGGTAATTCAGACGTTGCAGAAAAGACAGCAGACTTGCCACAGATTTCAGTTTTTGCATTGCAAAGGCTGAAATACACATTGAAATTCCGCTTCCTCTCCGCAACAGACAGTGCATGCTGCAGACTTAAAATTCCGCACCGCAGCCTATGGTCCACAGCAGAGTTTTCCGCAACGTCTGAACTAACTTGCCGAAAAATGTATTGAAACAACTGTAAAAAACGGCCGCTGGAGAATTCCACTGTGGACTGTCTGCAGCAGAATTCCACAGCAATTCTGCCACGTGTGAACATGCCCTTATTCTTTGAGAAGCACTAGTATTTGTGTGTATGTATATATGTATATATATATATATATATATATATATATATATATATATATATATATATACACTACTGTTCAAAAGTTTGGGATCACCCAGACAATTTTGTGTTTTCCATGAAAACTCACACTTATTTTTATCAAATGAGTTGCAAAATGACTAGAAAATATAGTCAAGGTTAGAAATAATGATTTTTATTTGAAATAATAATTTTCTCCTTCAAACTTTGCTTTCGTCAAAGAATGCTCCATTTGCAGCAATTACAGCATTGCAGACCTTTGGCATTCTAGCTGTTAATTTGCTGAGGTAATCGGGAGAAATTTCACCCCATGCTTCCAGAAGGCCCTCCCACAAGTTGGATTGGCTTGATGGGCACTTCTTGCGTACCATACGGTCAAGCTGCTCCCACAACAGCTCTATGGGGTTGAGATCTGGTGACTGCGCTGGCCACTCCATTACAGATAGAATACCAGCTGCCTGCTTCTTCCCTAAATAGTTCTTGCATAATTTGGAGGTGTGCTTTGGGTCATTGTCCTGTTGTAGGATGAAATTGGCTCCAATCAAGCGCTGTCCACAGGGTATGGCATGGCATTGCAAAATGGAGTGATAGCCTTCCTTATTCAAAATACCTTTTACCTTGTACAAATCTCCCAATTTACCAGCACCAAAGCACCCCAGACCATCACATTACATCCACCATGCTTGACAGATGGCGTCAGGCACTCTTCCAGCATCTTTTCTTTGCCACTCTGCCCTGAAGGCCAGCATCCCGGAGTCGCCTCTTCAGTGTAGATGTAGACACTGGCGTTTTGCGGGTACTATTTAATGAAGCTGCCAGTTGAGGACCTGTGAGGCGTCTATTTCTCAAACTAGAGACTCTAATGTACTTGTCTTGTTGCTCAGTTGTGCAGCGGGGCCTCCCACTTCTCTTTCTACTCTGGTTAGAGCCTGTGTGTGCTGTCCTCTGAAGGGAGTAGTACACACCGTTGTAGGAAATCTTCAGTTTCTTGGCAATTTCTCGCATGGAATAGCCTTCATTTCTAAGAACAAGGATAGACTGTCGAGTTTCACATGAAAGCTCTCTTTTTCTAGCCATTTTGAGAGTTTAATCGAACACACAAATGTAATGCTCCAGATTCTCAGCTAGCTCAAAGGAAGGTCAGTTTTATAGCTCCTCTAAACAGCAAAACTGTTTACAGCGGTGCTAACATAATTGCACAAGGGTTTTCAAGTGTTTTCTAATCATCCATTAGCCTTCTAACACAGTTAGCAAACACAATGTACCATTAGAACACTGGAGTGATGGTTGCTGGAAATGGGTCTCTATACACCCATGTAGATATTGCATTAAAAACCAGACGTTTGCAGCTAGAATAGTCATTTAGCACATTAACAATGTATAGAGTGTATTTCTGATTAATTTAATGTTATCTTCATTGAAAAAACTGTGCTTTTCTTTCAAGAATAAGGAAATTTCTAAGTGACCCTAAACTTTTGAACGGTAGTATATATATATATATATATATATATATATATATATATATATATATATATATATATATATATATATACACATATCTCATGCGCACACGACCTACTTTTGTGTTTACTGTTTTTCTATTTCTTATCATTGTATTTAATCTATTATTTCATAAAAGATGCAGCTTTTTAGTTGTATTCTATCTATTCTCCTCCATTCTGAAGGAAAAAGTTAACACCAATCTATATCTTTTCTTCTAGCTCTTAACCTGAAAAAGTCAGCTATTACAAGATTTACATTTTATCCTAGATAGAGTAGAGCTAATAAATCATTGGAATTTGGCTGCTCAGATAATTGCAATGTGACTTGCAGGCATAAGCTGCAATAGGGGATGAAGTTTACAGAAGGTTACAAAGGAAAGTGAAAACAATGACAGAGAAAAATGAGTTTTATTTTCATGTAAAGATGAGTATTTGTAGCACAGAAATAAGTAGATTTCTTAGGACTTGTCAGAATTCATAATAATGATCTCTTAAACAGAACATTGGAGGTTATTACATTGCAAGCATACTTGAGAGCCACCCTGAACAGCAAGCAACATTTATCATATTTACCATACAATATTACAATATATTAAAAAAATATTGTATTTAATATGCATAAACAGAGGAAAATTACAGCAGTACATAATGTTTGCACATATTATTATACAATCAAACCTTATAACAGTAAAGTAATAAGATATAACATCACTGCCTTTTTGCTTTATAGCCTCTGAGACAGGCACAAAAAAATATTTAAATAGATGACCTTCAATGTAATATTTATTAATTTGACTCCTTTTTTCGGTTTTTCATTTTTGTTTTTTTCCTTCCTGCCTTCCAATACCCATAACTTTTTTTTCGTTTTCTGATGATATAGTTGCATGAGAGCTTCTTTTTGGGGGACGAGTTTTAGTTTTTAATGGTGTTATTTAATGTACCAAATATTTGTCTAGAAAACTGCAAAAACAAAATCGAAAGGGAGAAAAACTATGATTCCTCCATTGTTTTTTGGGTTTCAGTTTTATGGCATTCACGTGCCGTACAAATGACTTATTACATTATATAGCTATTTTTTATGGTGTACTACTTTTACAAAGAGAAAACTATCTGTTAAAAAAAAACATTAGTTTTGTGTCGCCATATTTTAAGACTCATAACTTTTTTATTTTTCCATAAGTGGAGTGCCGTGAGGACTTGTTTTTTTTTACTGGGCGAGCTGTCGCTTTTATTGGTACCGTTTTATGGTACATGTGACTTTTTGATCGGGATTGGAGATATCTCCCAACCCGGCCATTGCAGCATAGTGTCGACTGTAACATACAGCTGACATACATTGAGTGTGGAGTGGGCTCTGCTATGTGTCAACTTAAAGTTTGCTACATCTGCAAATTATTCAACTGATCAGCTGGCCCTTATTTAGGGAAGCGCTTGTTCAGATGGGACAACCCTTTTACATACTTTTTTTATTGTTTTAGTAATGAAAATTTAGTTCAGACATAGACTGATTTACTTGACCAAATTCTGTTGTTATCTTGTCTAGAATTTTGACCACTAATGAAGCGTGCCAGTTCTAACTTGTTTTGAATTAGACCAAGGCTACAAGTGGATACAACGGCATGGCTGAGGAGAGGTGACATGGTTGTCTGAGTTCTGATTAATGAATTTAGTGCAAAAATGTAGATGGTCGCTATAGGCTTTTTTTCTGTTATCTGCAGTTTTATTGGTGCATCATACATCATTTTGAATTTTGTTTAGGATGACAGTGTGGATTATTGATGATAGTCACTAATTAGATTTCTCCAAGAATTTCTTATCTTAACTTGTGCAGTTAAGCAGACATAACATAGGAAACACATACATAAGAATGCTTTCTTATGTATCAGCATAACTTTCGTAAGGGACTCCGACCAGTAGCTGTGCAATACTGGTTGATGGAGTTCCATAGCTAATATGCAAGCAACTTCAGAGGAAAATTTTATGGGTGGAATTGACCACCATATTTTAGAAGTGAAGTGTCCTCAGTCATGCTTTCTGAACGGTATATTAATCGTTAATATAAATTCTGTTTTGAATATTAATCACTAGATTGACATATTCTTTATAATATGATCATTGTGTATTAGCGTTTTTTACATTGTATATTTTTTAAAGTATTTTTTGTTTTATATAGAGTTTATTCAAGCATCTCCATTATCTAAAACTGCAAATATACTCTACAAGAGCAGGACAAGAGCAAGACAGGAGTACAGTTATCCAATGAAAAAGCTAGGCTTTCATTCACTCATGGCAAAGATTTACTTTGGTGCCCCTCCCATATAAATAATGCTGATGACAAAAATGTGTACTTCGACAGCCCATTTATCAGCATGTCCTATCCCGGCAGTGCTACTACTTTGTGACAGCCCTTCTCTTTCTGAGTCTGCTCTCTAGATAGTAAGTATGACCATTATGTTTAATAATATAGCATTAATGCTTCCTGCTGCCTATGGCACGCCAGGTGTCCGGGGCACATGCCCCTAGTTACACCACTGTAGTTATCAAGGATCTAAAGACAGTATACATTAAGAATATTAAGGTAGATTTTAGTAATCCCTTCTAGAGTATGGGTAGAACAGTTCATACACTGCATCTGAACACCCAGTGGTTTTTACGGCTTGCTGAAATTTTTGTTGTCTTTGTATTCCTTACTTCAGTTGGCATGATACCTTTATTGGCTAACCATAAAAGTTCTATATGCAAGCTTTCAGAGCACAGAGGCTCCTTCTTCCTTCTGAAGAAGGAGCCTCTGTGCTCTGAAAGCTTGCATATAGAACTTTTATGGTTAGCCAATAAAGGTATCATACCTTCTATACTTTTGTCTTTTTTGACACAAAGGTATTTAACATTGCATATTGTTTCTGGCTAACACGGTACTACACTATTTTTTACTTTACTTCCGTTGGGAAACACAAAGTCCAGTAAAACTGAGTATTATAAACATGATTGTGGTTTTCAAACTAAAGGGGTATTCCCATCTGAGACATTTAGGGCATACCCACAAGATATGGCTTAAATGTCTGATATATGCGGGTCCCAGCTTTGGGACCCACGCCTATATTGAGAACGGGGGTCTCCTGACCCTCATTTCATTTTGAATCAATTTAACTGCCGAATCAAGGCAGGGACTAGTCGAGAGGTTGTCATGCAACTGACACTGGTGTGAACATAGCCTCACCCCTATAAATAAAGATTATGCAATTAATCAGCACTGAAATTTGTATCTATTTATATTTAGAGGTAAAATAAAATTATGTTCAATGATGGTGATTCTACTGAAACTTTAACCGCTTTCAATAACTTGTAATTGAGAGATTACACATCAAATTTAATCTATTTGATACAGCGGGAGCCACCATATGAACTTATTTAAAACTAGGAAATCAACATACTTAAATATTTTAATTATTTTATATTTCATCTTCCTACCTAATAAGAAACAACAAAATACTCTGTGATGACATACTAGTATATTGTTCAAATATAATGCAACAGAATTTTTTTTTTGGCCATTGACATGAACAGAATAGTCAAAAGTAAACACTCAATAGGAAATAAGTGAATACTTATGTCAATTTCAAAATTGTATCCAATATGTTTCAAAGTAATCATTCTGTAATAATTTCAGCTCAATTTTACTTTTTGGTACATTTTATGAATACAAACTTTACATTTTCTGACACTCATCAAATTTCTACTGAGTTACAAATAAATACCTAAGAAAGACAAATCGTATCTTGTTTTTCAAGTGATATGAATTGTCTAGAGATTTCACATATTTTTCATCAGAAGAGTAAAGATTTATAAAGCAGAAGGTTGCTGAAAAATGAATAATATTTTTGGCTTTTAATTCTTTAGAGGACATCAAGCTAAAACAAATAGAACAATGTTATACATTGCTAAGAGCACATTGCACTGCCACCGGAAATACTTATTATGTCAACATTCACACGACAGTAGATTTCGTCCGTAATTCCGGTCCGTAATTCCGGACCCATTTATTTCTATGGCAGATGGACACCTTCCCGTGTATTTATGGGAAGGTGTCCATGCCGTAGAAACCTTCGGTAAAAAATAGGACATGTCCTCTTTTTTTATTTCACAGACATTATAATGGGAGCATGGTCCGCAAATGCGGATGACTGCAGCCGTCCACTGCTGGCCGTGCCCATAATCATGGACCTTGATTACGGGCAAGGTCGTGTGCATGGGGCCTTATACAGCACAACATTTAGTAGCCAAATGCACAAAAATAGTTATTAAAAAACGAAAAAACGAAATGTAATGTGTAATTCTGTTTGTAACAAAAGGGCACTGTTTAAACCCTTACACATTTGGATATATGTAGATGTAATTTGTTAAATGGGTTCTCCTCTGAAAAATTCTTACTTGTTAGAAAGGTCCCAGGCTATTCCCGGATGCAGAGATATGTCCTCTACAGTTCTTAGGTCTTTGTCTTCACCTTTGACCGTCTCAGCCTATATACAAATGTGGAAAGGCGCCCATCGTTTCCTTCTGCCACAGTTTTCGTGGAGGGTCCTGGCAACTTCCAACGGGCTCACAGCGATCACTTTCACACACGGGGAGAACCCAGGTAATTTTTACCTGCTAGTTCACAGCAGCTTGCATGGAGGCTCTCTGCACTTTACTCGCCGATTCCACAGTCCCTCTCTGAACTGAGCTTACTCATGCCTGCCGGCACCAACATCACCCACGCTGCTTTTGAACTAAAAGTGCTATAGCCTGTGCACACTGAACCTCATTAGGTGGGGACAGATGCCTTATATAATCTAAACGCCACCCCCAGCATAGGGCATGCAGCTTTCCCACACTACAGATGTAGCCATCTTTATCTTGACTTTTAACGTATTAAATACACAGTGTCAAGATACTTTAACTTGACTTTTACAATGACTTTTCAATGGCTTTTGTTGTGTGATATCCGGCTGCAGCAAGTTATCAGAGTCAAAATAAACTTGGGTACATCTGTATATACGCCCTCACCACTCTTTTGTATCAACAATCCTACTCAAAGATGGCATCCAGGCCATTTCTCCCAGTGTCAATTTAAAGAGCCTGTGAACCAGCACTGTTGTCTGTCTGTACAAAAGGTGCATTACACAAATTAGAACGTGTACAGTATCTGCATATATATATATATATATATATATATATATATATATACAATATCAGGAGCTCTTCTTCATCTGAGATAAAACTGTTAAACATGCATACCACCAAAGAGAGAGTACAAATAATAGCATATATCTGGGGAAGGCTACTGCACAATATGACACAGGGAGGGGAAACCCCTTTACACAATTCACAAGCAGATGACAAAGTGTCCCCATGCCGGTACCCCCCAGCAATTAGCTGTGGGCAAACCTGGCAGTAAGTGTTCAATTTCCGTGCAGCGGCACTGTTGGAGAAGTGTAGCATTACACAGTGCCCACTTTAATCAATTGGTTGTTGGTGTAATGCATACAGGACGGGATAGGTCAGGTCAGATGCTCTTTGTAAATCCTCTCCACTCTGGCCAATATATGAGTATCCTGAACATTTTGACCCCCTCTATTAATTTAAAATTACCAAATGGGGCATATTAAAATAGATTTTCTAAACTGGACAACCCTTTTAAAGTTCACTACACAGTACCTTTATTGCCAATATCAGTTTCAAGCAAAAGTCACAGATAAATGACATTCTTATTGTACACTTATTGCTATATAAAATAATATTCAGAAACTATATGATTTGTTGGTAGTAGTAGACAGGGCATCATGCCCCTGTAGTAGGAACGCTAATTCTAAACTGGCCTTATAAGTACAACAGTACTAATTGTACCGATACTACTCTTCTTCAAAGAATCATATAATTGCAATAAACTATAAAGCTTACAATTAGTACTATAGTAATAGTAAGACTAAAAATGCTAAATTACATATACTACAGTAGCATTATTTGCCCACGTAACAGTGACAGTCCCAGGTCCCAGAAAACAGTGGCAGCCAAAGTGTTCCATAACAAAGATAGACATAGTGCAGGCATAAGAATAAAAGCCTCAGTGATTTGTTACATTGACAGCTCTAGTGCCTCATAACAGTGATAGCCTCAGTACCTGCATAAAAGCGATAAACTCAATGTCCCAGAACAGTGACTGTCTCAGTGGTTTCATAAGAGTGGCAGACACAGTACCCCTATAACAGTGACAGCCTAAGTTCTCCCATAGCAGTGACATTAACAGAGACTTTATAACAGAGACAGCAACATAAGCACCTCATAACAGTGACAGCCACAGTGTCCCGTAACAGTAACAGTCATAGTGCCCGCATAACAATAACTGCCACTGACAGACCCATAATAGTTAGAGCCACAGTACACCAATAATAGTGACAGCCTCAGTGCTCCCTTTATAGTGACAGCTACTGTACAGTACCCTCATAACCTTAAAAGCCTCAATTCACCCATAAAATTAACAGCAACAGAGCTCCCTTAACAGTGAAAGGTATAGTCTTCAAATTGAACCCCCTAACAGAGGTATAATCTTTGCTGCAGGGTACTCTTCACATTGTGGATCTGAGGATAATATTTGATTGCACTACATCTGAGGGGCACAATCTGTGGCCCGAGGACCACATGCAACCCATGATGTTGTTATTTGCGGCCACCATTCTTCTCTGAAACCCCCATATTCCCCTTCTCCGACTCCTCTTTATTTGACACTCCAAAGACGAAGGGATGAAGTGGAGAGGTGGCTGTGCATGAATGCTGCTCTTTCCATTGTAGTTTTAGGACTAACTCCTCATAAACTACAGTAAAAAGTACCATGCGTATGCGTGGCCACCTTGACTCTTCCTCACTGGAGTGCCACATGGGGGAGCAGGGTGTAGATGGTAAAACCATTTTAAGTTGTTTTGTGGCCCTTGTTAGTGGTACAATCTGACAATGTGTCCCTTGGACCAAAAATTTTTGTGCCACCCTGCCCTCCAGGAACCAGCAGGCAAAAGCAAGGGCGATTAGTATCTGCGGTCAGAGTGGAAAATCAGATGACAATTATATCAGGGAGCAGGCAAGAGAAATTATCAGCCAATGCTATACAACCCACGGGAAGCAAACCAGAAATCAAGTTAATAGCAATAGGTAAGAGACAGGAAATTATGATAAACAATATATTATGGCTAGAGACAGGTGCAGCAGGTACTGATTCTTCTTGTGGAGAGGGGGTCTGGCAATTCTGCCAGGCCCTGGAAGAGCTTAATACTGGCAAAGGGGGAGCATGATGATGCCAATACGTTGCACCACCATATTCTCTGCTCCAAAGAAACACTGCACCGGCATCTCTCCACACCAGTAGCTTTCCAATCACAACACAGGGTCAACTCAGATAACCTCCCTTCTCTTTTTGGTGGTGCACATCAATTAAATAAAGTACCACAAAACTTGAATGTAAAGATGAATATAAGTGGCACTCACAAATCCTTTTAAAACTGCTTTATTCAATTCATACCAGCGTATTGCACAAGAGTACATACGGCTGTTTCACGTGATGTCACACTTCCTACGTTGCACCACCATGCTGGTTAGAGAAGGGACTTGAGACTGGATATAAGAAAGGTGATCTCCCCAAAGGGAAAGGGAGAGCAGAAGAACAGTTAGAATCATGGAGAGAAAGAGCTGTTTTGGAACATCTGGCGTATCAGGGCGGCTTATCTTGCTTTAGGAAAGGGAGTAGAAGGCTGGAGGCTGCAGATAGTGAGGTGGATGACAGAAGGTGACCCAAGTCTGTGTGAAACGCACACTGCTGTGGTATAAAGCACAGTGGGAGGGAAAGTCACAGGCAGACTGTAAGCTATCAGACAACATACAGTCTAGTACTAAGTGAGACAGGCTGTGGAGGAGGGGGGGCACTGCTGATGCAATTCTGGTGGCAAAGTAATTGCCTTGCTGGCATGGTAGCTCTGGGAAAGTCTGCTAGTGGCTGTGGCAATAGTCATTCTGGGAGTGTTGATCTGGAGAAGGGGGGCAGTACAGTGCTCAAAGGCAGGGAAAGTCTGTAGGAGGCCTAATAGGTTGGCGAGAAGCAACAGTGATTCTTGTTGCCCTGGAGGCTTGAAGTGTGGCCTGGTATTTGTGGTAATGGGAAAGGCTGGGCTAATGGTTAATTATTGGAGTAGTTAGTGGTGGGTGTAACTTGAGAGGAGGGTCCTGGTGAGTTGGCTACCTGGATCTTGGAGAAACTTGAAGTGTCAGTATGGAGACCTGGGTGGGGTCTGGTGATTGATCAAAAGTAGTGACTGTCAGGCGTGTAATGTAGAGGAGTGGACAGTGGTGTTCTGGGAAAAATATCTCCTAAGGGGTGAGACAGAAGCTACTAAGTAGCATAGGTGTGGACGACAGGGGCAAGAAAGGTGTAAAAATAGGCGCTGAAGAGACAAAAAGAGCGGGAAACTAAGATAAATAAGTTAAACTGTGCACAAAAAGAAGACAACTTAATCTTACATTGATCTTTTTCTATGTCATTATGTACTTTTCTATTCAGACTTGTTTAGTCATAAAAGATCACAGAGTGTGATGAAGGCATTTCCTTTCTCATGCTTTTCATAAATTATATTAATTTTAGACTTAAGCTGGGTTTACACACACACAGATTTCTGACCAATCAGACCGATCTTACAGATTAGAAATTTGTTCTAATTGGTGATTTATGGTGCTTTTACACGGCCAAATTTCTTTGCTGGTAAATGAGCGCCGATAGACGATATAGCATGTCGATTGGAGCTCGTTAGCTTTATTTACATGGAGCAATTTATAGAGACGAACGGTAATTAATATGATCTTTCATCCTCATACATTTGCATCTTGTGGCCATTTTTTGGGCAGCAAAAAAGATGCAATCAGACGATGAACAAACGTTTTCTCATTCGGCGGCTTATCGTTGCCTTGTTTAGACAGGGCCATGATCAGGGACAAGGTTTATATGAACACTTGTTTGCCCATTTATTGGCCAGTGTAAAAGGGACTTTACACACACACACACACACACACACACATATTTTGTTAGGTTAGGACCAATTCTGAACTTCCTCATCCGTTATAATCGCCTTAAAATAAAACCTTTCTATTCCCTATAATGAAGTTGTCTTTTAGATATTTTTCAGATGCTGTTTGCAGGCTACAATAATTATGATTGGCAGAAAAATTTTGATGCACATCAGATCAGTTCTTTGGCAGATGCAGCAGATTTCAATTAATTGACCATACCGTACTAAATGAGAAACACCCTTACGCAGTATGGATATACACCGATCAGCCATAACATTAACACCAACTGACAGGCAAAATTAATAACATTGATTATCTCATTATAATGGTACCTGTCAAGGGGTGGGATACATTAGGCAGCAAGAGAACAATCAGTTCTTGAAGTTGATGTGTTGGAAGCAGGAAAAATGGTCAAGTGTAAGGGTCTGAGCAACTTTGACAAGGGGCAAATTGTTATGGCTTACGGGTCAGAGCATCTCCAAAATGGCAGGTCTTGTGGTGTGTTCCCAGTATGCAGTGTTTGTAAAGTACCTACCAAAAGTATTCCAAGGAAGGACAAACAGTGAATTATCACAGTGTCATGGGCACTTAAGTCTCAACGAAGCACATGGGGAAAGCTAGCCCATTTGGTCCAATCCCACAGAAGCTACTGTAGCATAAATTGCTAAAAAAAATAGTTAACGCTGGCCGTGATAGAAAGGTGTCAGAACACACAGTACATCGTAGCTTTCTGCGGTTTCGGAATGCGTAGCCTCACACCCATCAGAGTACCCATGCTGACCCTTGTCCACCACCAAAATAGAAAACAATAAGCACATCAGCATCAGAACTAGATCATAGAGCAATAGAAGAAGGTGGCCTGGCCTGACGAATCATGTTTTCTTTTACATCATGTGGATGGCCAAATGCATATGCGTCGCTTACCTGGGGAAGGGATGGCATCAGGATGTACTATGGGAAGAAGGCAAGCTGGCGGAGCAAGTATGATGCGCTTGGCAATGATCTGCAGGGAAACCTTGGGTCCTCGCATTCATGTGGATATTACTTTGACACATACCACCTACCTAAACATCGTTGCAGACCAAGTACTCTCTATCATGACAACGTTATTCCCTATTGGCAGCATGATAATACAATCTGCCACACTGCAACGATTGTTAATGAATGGTTTAAGGAACTTGACAAAGACTTCACGGTATAAACTTGGCCTACAAATTCTCTAGTTCTAAATCCTGTTGAAGCATCTGTGGGATGTGCTAGAAAAACACCGTGCAACTTGAAGGACTTAAAGGAACAGTGTCACCAAATATTTTTTTTTTATATCAGTTTTATGTTAGGGTTTTATTAAAAACGTTTATATTTATTTGTGTGTTTGTGTGTTACTTTTTTCTATTTTTACACTTTTTCTTCCCTATGGGGGCTGCCATTTTTTTTTCCATTTCTGTGTGTGTCGATTAACGACACATACAGACATGGTATACAGCAGCTCCAGTCCCATAAGGAATGCGAACGGGGCCCGTTCCATCCACTATGGTGTACGCCGTGTGTGTGGGAACGGCGCATGCGCCGCTCCCACACAGTCCAATTTGAAATGCGCGCCGTCCGGCGCCATTTTCCTGTGGACCGGAAGTCGCGGCCGGACAGTAAGATTACTACTTCCGGTCGCGGCTTCCGGACTTGTGCACATGGAGCAGCGGCAGCAGATGGAGCGGACGGCGGCGACTGGAGCAGGTAAGTGATTTCTGTGTATGTAAGTGTTATACTGTGTGTTTACTAGTCTATGTAAACCTTCTACACTGTGTGTTAGCTCAAAAAATGGCGACACACAGTGTAGGAGGTTAGACCGTTCAAACCCCTCGTTTCTCCCGGCACTAGCCAGGATAAAGGAGGGGGGGATTCTGAGAGCTCACTAGAGCGAGGGATTTTTTCCCAATTTTGCAGCATAAAGCAATGTGGTTGCTTTACCACATGCAATGCTTCAATTTTGGGAATTGCTCCATCTAGTGACCAGTGCTGGGAAATATTATAAATTGAATCCAATTTATAATATTTCCTGACAAGTGAAAAAAATAAAAAAAATTAGAACAATGTTTAATCACCCACACACTAATTGTTTAACTAAAAAAAAACAAACATGTTTTGCTGGCAACACATTCCCTTTAAAGGATCTGCTAGCAATTGTGTTAAATCAGAAAAAGTTATATGAAGGCAGGAATATAACCAGGGGGCTGACCATTATTTTGGTGTCCATTCTGCCCCATGGATCTTTTCCTTCTTTCTTTCATCTTTCAAAAATCTGCACTCAACTTTCCATTACCAAATCACTAACCTTACCCATGCATGGTGAGGAAGCCACTAAGCTGCTGGACCTCATCTTCAATGCCATGTACCATTGTAGTTACGCCCATCTATGATACGCTATATGAACAAAAGTATTAGGACACACCTCTAATTATTGATATTAGGTTTTTCATTGTTTTATTGAGTCCCATTGCCACAGGAGTTTGCCTTTAGAATCATTTGCAAAAGAATGGGTCGTTCTAAAGAGCTCACTGAATTCCAACATGGCACTGTAATAGGATGTCACCATTGCAACAAGTCAGTTTGTGAAATCTGTTCACTCCTAGATAGTTCACCAGCAACTTTACGAACCACAGCAACTCAGCCACAAAGTGGCAGGCAATGTAAAGTTCTCTGATAGCTGAGGCGTATAATGCATATAAGTCGCCAACGCTCTGCTAACTCAATAACTGCAGAGTTCCAAACCTCCTCTTGCATTAACATCCGCACAAAAACTGTTTGTCAGAAGCTTCATGGCATCGATTTCTATGGCCGAGTAGCTGCATCCAAGCCTTACATCACCAAACACAATGCCAAGTGTCAGATGGAGTGGTGTAAAGCATGCCGCCACTGGAATCGGTAGCAGTGGAAATGCGTTCTGTGGAGTGACGAATCACGCTTCTCTATCTGGTAGTCTGATGTTTGGTGAATGCCAGGAGAACATTACCTGCCTGACTGCACTGTGCCAACTGTATAGTTTGCTGGAGGAGGGATAATTCTATGGGGTTGCTGTTATGCGGTCGGCCTAAGCCCTTTTGTTCTAGAAAAAGGAAATCTTAATGCTTCAGCATACCAAGACATTCTGGACAATTGCATTCTTCCAACTTTGTGGGAATAGTTTGAGGAAGGCCCTTTTCTGTTCCAGCATGACTGTGCCCCAATGTACAAGGTACAAGGGAAGGTCCATAAAGGCATGGTTAGGTGAGTTTGGTGTGCAAGAACTTGACTGGCCTACACAGAGCTCTGAACTCAGTCCCATTGAACATCTTTGGGATAACCTAGACTGGAGATTGCAAGCCAGGCCCTCTCGTCCAACATCTGTGTCTGACCTCACAAATAGTCTTCTGGATGAATGGGCAAAAATTCCCAAAGACACACTCCAAAACCTTGGAGAAAGACTTCCTAGAAGAATGGAAGCTATTTTAGCTGCGAAGAAGGGGGAACGGCAACTCCATATTAATTCCCTTGGATTTTGAATAGGATGTCATTAAAGCTCCTGTAAGGCCCCATTCACACGACCGTCTGTCCCCAAATATGGTACGTAGTGCATGAGTATTTACGGATACACAAAAAAAAGGGAGGCTACAAAAGATGTCACCAACATGAACCAACCTCTTGAAAAGGTCACATGATCGCTCAGGCACCATTTTCTTTGGGAATCCCCTGCTGTCACATAGCAACGCTTCCGCTATAACTGACGGCTACGGATGCACAATAATTCCTCGGGGTGCAGGAGGGGTTAGAAAATGTTTTTTCTTTCACAATCTTTTTATTTATTTATATATTTTGTTATGTTTGTTTTTATTTATTTTGTTATTTTTAATTTTTTTGGGGCTCATAAGGCAGCTATGATAACATGATCTGTGTTATATCGGAATTCCTCTGTTTCTAGATCACAGATAATATAAATATAATGCCATTTTGGCTATTAGTACTGATTTTTTATACAGGAGAATGCTGAGGAGACACATATTATGTCCTCCTAACATGCTCCTGTTCCCAATGTAACAGGGGTGTTTTCTCTGTTGTAATGGAGGCTCTATGGTATATTTTCCATCGGCAAAAGTTGTGTCATGACTTTATTTAGATATATTTAATTTATATATTATGATCATTATATAGCGCGAACATATTCCGCAGCGCTGTTCAGAAGTTGTCCTCACTCACTGTACCCAGTGGGGCTCACAATCTAAATTCTCTATCTCTTATGTTTTTGTAGTATGGGAGGAATCCATTGTACCTGTATTAAACACACACAAACACCGGTAGAACATAGCAACTCCATCTATCATTGTTTTGGCTGTTTTTACCTAAATAAAATAAACTGAGAAAATGTTGGCCACAAATAAACTGTAAAAAAAAGTCAAACGTGTATGTATACCCTCTGCCCCAGCAATAGCTGAATGTGATTTTCGATGTGACAATGTGAGTGGGCCCCTCAGCGTCTGTGTTACATAGCAGCTGATATAGTTAGAGTTCCACCCAAGATAACAATAAGGTAATAAAAAAGGCTATGTAAACATAATACAAATTGTATACTATAAAGAGAAATATTTTCCTAGGCACCATTCCCATTGGCTCCTCTTCTGTCACAATGAATACCAGCAGGATTGTGCTGATGGCTTTAAGTCACTAGCCCAATCCTACAGGTAGAAGCATGTCAGAGCTGAATATATCTATTCACCCATGACATAATATCCAAACTGGTCGGTCGTTTTGAGTTTATACGATTATTATTATTATTATTATTAGCTTTTGGATTGCTTGTAGGAGTACTTTTACTTGGTTTTATTAAACTCATCCTCCCTACTATATATGAGAGAGCCCTGATGAGGTTATTCATATTTTACGTCGTAAATCTTTCAGTTAGTATTGACTCTATAATGACTATAGCAGGAAAGGCAATTCAATAAATTGTATGTACATCAGTAAAGCGAGCATAATAACAGCATACATTTATTTTACTAAATGTTCCTCTTTATTTACTTTGAAATGCTGCAAAACATTACGTTTTTCATAAGTAAAACATTGATTATTAACTATAATGAAGCTTTATTAGCACTCCATAATGACAACTGTCAATAGATTGAAAAACAGCGTGAACCATAGCTATAAGAAATAGAAATGAATGAGAGTAATTTACTGGTATTATACATTTCAATATACATTCAGTCTGTGATTTTCATTTAATCCTCTAACAGAAATTCGGAATCTCTTTACCAGCTTGAAATATTGATAGTAATTCCATTACTAGTGCTGTAGTCATCTCTTTATAATACCAGACACAATTACTGCATAGAGACCCATGCCAACAGAATATAAATGATCTGGAGCATGAGTCTCTTAACACTAATGTAATATACATTACAATGAACCAATAATCCCTTATATTATTGAAAACATAAGAGTCACCAATATGTGAGAATGAATTAAAAAATTTATTTCTTTTTCACTATTTACTATCTTTCTGTACTTGTAATATCTATGATTTGTTCTAAAATCATAATCCATACATCAAACTGTTATTGTTTTAGTAACTTTTTTTGTTTTAGGGTCTTTAGTAGTTTTTAATATGGACTAGTAAAATTCTTGCAGGCTTTGAAGGGGTTGTCTCATCACAAAAACGCCTTTTCGGATTGAAGCTAATCCAGCCCAATTAGCTGTTATCTCCAAGGAAATATGTAGGGGAAATGTAGTATTACCTTTCAGCCATTCAAGTGCATGGCCTACCATAAAATACATAGACGGCTGGGTTGATCAGCGCGATAGCCGCTCTTTGTTAATGGCTGACTAGCTCTACTTCTCATAGTTTTAGAAACATGAATTTCACCCTACAATCCCTTAGACTTTGATTACACTTTACATCATTTTGTATAAAAGTTTTATTTTCTGTAGTGAAATGGGGGAATGGATCCAAAAAATGAGAAGTATAAAAATTTTCAATTACACTTCTTTCTTCAGACTCCACTCCTGCTTTTGGTAATCATAAAAACATGGAGTAAGAACATAAGCATTGAAAATACAGATTCATACACTGATCTAGCACTTTCCCAGCTGTCAGGGATAGAAAGATGGAGGCCAGAACTCTGGACTGGGTCATGGAGTTTTGTTTCATTATTTACTCATACAGAATTTGAAAGCAGGCCGTGAGTGTACCGGCTGCTATATATATATATATATATATATATATATATATATATATATATATATATATATATATATATATATATATATATTTATATATATATTCTCAACTATAATCACAAACAATATTGCAATTGTGTGTAGTAGAAAATCCATTAGCTGAACGCTTTTATAGCATAGACCCAAGTCTGGGAAGCTGTGTGGAGAGAGATCTATTGCCCAACACTGAGTTGGCATGTTGAGGAATATAGCCTTCACTGATGAACAACATCTGGTCTCAACTGCCATTGTTTACTGACATTTCTTTAAGGCCTAATTCACACAAGCGTGTCCGTTTTGCATGGGTAAAAAAACTCAGCGTTTTCCTGAGTTGTAGTTCTACGTGGCATCCGTGTATGGTGCGCGTCTGCATTTTTTACGCACATATGTCATCCGTATGTCACGCGTTTTTTACGTCAGCAAATAATGACGTCCGTGTGCTGTCCATTTTTTTCACGTACCCACTGACTTCAATGGGTGTGTGAGCTGAAAAAATGCACAAGAATAGGACATGCAGTGAGTTTCACGCAGCGGACATACGCTGCGTGAAAAACACTGAATGTCTGAATGGCCCCATTGAATTGCATAAGTCCGTGTGACGTCCGTTGTTTTAGCGCGTGTAACACGGACGTGGAATACTCTCGTGTGAATAAGCTCTAAGGAGAACATGTAATTTGTGACAGTAAAAGTGGAATGGGACCTAAATGTTAACTTAGTGCAATTTACAAATGCACATGACCCCCATTAAAGCAAATCTTTAAGTACAATACGCTGCCCAAGTAAACTGCAGTATATTATAAGTCCAAGTCTGAAGGATTTATAGGACAAACTGCACAAAAATGTTATATAATAACCCCTACAAAGAATATGTGCTACTCCCACCTCTCCCTACCTCCTACTACTCTTCTCACTGTTGAGTGAGGGTAACTACTGCGTGCGGTGGCTGTTGTCACTCAAATGTGAGGAGATTGATCTTTTTGGTATCACATAAACAATACAAAAAAAGAACTTGCAGTCTTCTGCAGTGAAGCATAATAAAAATTTTGCAGCCTTAGTAAGATAAAAATGCAGAATCTTAAAATTTATTGTGCCTTAAAATACCATAAATTACAATATTTTAGCTTAAAAATGTGATAGGTCACTTTACTATTAATGAAAGTATATTTGCAACTACAAGTAGCTGAATGTATGTTTTACATGGTAACTCTGCCCACAACAAGTCCTGGCAGCATCAAAACAAAGCCGCTGTGCGGAGCTGAGTAACATATTGAAAATGAACATTAAAGGGAACCTGTCACCAGCATTTCACCTATTGAACAAGCAAAACCAGGTGGTAGTGGGTGAAAAATAATTTCTATATAACCTATAATTGTCTTCTTAGTCAGGTCTGTAGCTTTAGTATTCAGCTTTTTAGTGTTCCCACACCGTATGCTAATGAGCAGAAAAGAGTCTGGTCTTCATTTGAAAAGAGTCAAATCTTCGTTTGAAAAGAGTCATATCTTCATTCCTCATGTCTTTCCGAGTATACCCCGCCTCCTTACATTTGATTGGCAGCTCCTCGCCTTCCCCCAGCACAAAAAATCCTGTGCTTGTGCATTGATGTCCTCTTCTGGTGTGTGCGCACAAAGGGACACCGGATTATTACGATAAAAGGCGCAAAATGTTTGCAGACCGTTATTTACAGTCGGACGAGGAGTTTAGGAGAGGGGATAATGGTAGTGAACTTTTGATAGCAGTGGCCAGTGAGGGATGAGTAAAGTTCAATAGGTGAAATTCTGGTGACAGGTTCCCTTTAATTACTGCTGAGCTACGATGTCATCTGGTGAGCATTCAGACACATACAGGCACTTTTCTACATTTTTTATAATCTCGGATAAAAGCTCTTACTAGTCATACAATACAATTTAATTATTTAACACACGTATCTTCATATAAAATTAAAACATTAACAAAAAGAAAAAGATTTGCTTTTAAATGAAGATATAAAAATAAACTTCACAACTAAAATATCTTAAATGCTGTTTTATACAAAACAGCATGATTTAATTCAGCATAGAGTGCTCTACCAATGTAACAAATAAAAAAAAATTTGAAAACTGCGTGTTAATAATTATTGTTAGAAATCTCAGGATATGTTAATATAAGAGGAAAGGTAAGGAAGGACACATCTATATGTCTACTGTGGCACACTGACACAGATAAGAGGAAAGGTAGGAAAGGACATATCTGTATGTCTGCTGTGGCACACTGACACAGATAACAGGAAAGGTAAGGAAGGACACATCTGTATGTCTGCTGTGGCACACTGACACAGATAAGAGGAAAGGTAGGAAAGGACATATCTGTATGTCTGCTGTGGCACACTGACACAGATAACAGGAAAGGTAAGGAAGGACACATCTATATGTCTACTGTGGCACACTGACACAGATAAGAGGAAAGGTAGGAAAGGACATATCTGTATGTCTGCTGTGGCACACTGACACAGATAACAGGAAAGGTAAGGAAGGACACATCTGTATGTCTGCTGTGGCACACTGACACAGATAAGAGGAAAGGTAGGGAAGGACACATCTTTATGTCTGCTGTGGCACACTGACACAGATAAGAGGAAAGGTAGGGAAGGACACATCTATATGTCTGCTGTGGCACACTGACACAGATAAGAGGAAAGGTAGGGAAGGACACTTCTGTATGTCTGCTGTGGCACACTGACACAGATAAGAGGAAAGGTAAGGAAGGACACATCTATATGTCTGCTGTGGCACACTGACACAGATAAGAGGAAAGGTAGGGAAGGACACTTCTGTATGTCTGCAGTGGTAAATTGACACAGATAAGAGGAATGGTAGGGAAGGACAAATCTGTATGTCTGCAGTGGTACACTGACACAGATAAGAGGAAAGGTAGGGAAGGACACATCTTTATGTCTGCTGTGGCACACTGACACAGATAAGAGGAATGGTAGGGAAGGACACATCTGTATGTCTGCAGTGGCACACTGACTCAGATAAGAGGAAAGGTAGTGAAGGACACATCTGTATGTCTGTAGTGGTACGCTGACACTGAATGACTGAACTATGACACTGAAAATACTGTTATGACTGCATTCCAATGTCTTAGGCCCCATGCACACGACAGCAAAAACCCTCAGTTTTTGCGGACCGCAATTGCGGTCCGCAAAAATGGAGCCATTCACTTTCATTGCACACTGACACCTTTCCGTAGCACTACGGAAGGGTGTCAGTGCCGTGGAAATGTTCCGGGAATTATGGAACATGTCCGTTCATTCGCATTTTGCGGGCCGTGCTCCCATACTTTGTATGGGAGCACGGCCCGAAAATGCGGCTGTCAGTCAGCGGCCGGCCGTGCCCGCAATCGCGGGCCGTGCTTGCGGGCACGGTCGTGTGCATGGGGCCTTATATTGGACTGTTTCTTGCCTCAATTTTTTTATTTTTCGGATTCGAACAAGCAGTCCCAAGTTCAGTGAATCTTAAACCTGGTAAAAATTGTCATTGTCTTTTATGTTGCACATACAGCTCTGTAATAAGAAATTTGTCTATTGGCGGATTGAAGGTGAATGAAATTTGCTTGAGTTTCATTCATCTCTATTTGTGAATATAAACACGGTACATAAAATCCTTTTTAAGTTAGAACATTTTAAGAAAAGTTTAAATGTGTTTGATTTTTACCTTACATTGTAGGGTTTTCAAACTTCAATAAAGAAACAAACTGGCAGATGTTTCTTTTATAATTCTGCTTGCTCTATATAACTCAGCTTTTATCTGACACATAATAAGGACACCACATCTGTCACTTTCACCCAGACTCCCGCTGACATCATCTAGGACTAATTTCCCAACTTGACTCCATTCTGAAAATGTGGTGCTATGGTTATTGATAGATTTTTCAGACAAAGGCAGTTATTCATGTCTGGCTCTGTACAAACAAAATAGTTTTGTATTCCAGTTTTAAGCTTTTTGCAAAGAAAATGATGTAAAAAATAAATGCTTAAAAAAATATAGATTTTTTAATCCTCTAGATTTTTTGAGGCACAGGTATTCTGGCCATAGTAGCATATTAACTAATTTTCAAGAAATCTTATTATAAGTATGCTTTTTAATATAAAATGTAAAGCTTATACATAATTTTCTATGGCTTTTGGATGAGATTCTGGTCTTTGAACATTATCTAGTAAATAAACAGCCTAAACACATAATATACCTCAATATATATGCATTAACTAAATAATTAAATATTCATAGTAGTGGATGGAGGAGTGGAAAATGAGGTCAGATAAAAAAATCGAAACATAATATTACTTAAAAGAAGGAGAGATGATCCAGCGCTGAATGGAGTTTAAAAGGGAAAGATTGTTCCCACTTTTATTGGAAAAATGTTTAAAAATGAAACAGAGACGCAGTCTCAAGGCAGAGAGTGGTGCGGGTATTTATGAGCGAGATATCTGGAGACGCAGGACAGGTGAGCTGGAGGTTTCCTCCCTTCTCTATACTGTCATAATATTACTTACTTGGAGGAAAGTAAGTAGATTTTCTCATACCACTCAGGATTGTCCTTTATCAGAATTGAGGCACGAAGTCTAACGGGCCCTCTAGTTTTCTCCAGTGACGCCTTGGACTTTGCCACAAGTATTAGCCCTGAGAATGTCCTCCTTGGGTTCTAGATAAAACTATGACTTATGATAACATAGTGGGCCAAGTCGTAATTGGAAACCAAGGTTCAGATCATTAAGTGCAGAACGTCAGATCATGACGTACAGAACAGCAGACAAAAGCATGGTCAGGAGATTGTCTAGGCGGAGGTCACAGGCAAACAGTAACTTCAAACCAACGAAGACAGCCACCCAACAGAAATTATTTCCGATACCGTGCGACTGTGGCTTATAGAAGGTTCTAGAGGTAATTGACAAACACCTTGGAAAAATTTCAGCAGAACTTTTTTTTTTTTTTTTTTAATGGACAGCATTGGAGTATAAAAGTCACAAGGATTGATCTTGGAAAAAAGGTTTAGCAGAATTTTTAATTCAAAGCTTTTAACATTTGTGGAGCAGGAAAGTCTCAAGAATTATTCTGAGAAAAAAGGGTACCTCTCTTTGTCCTTTTGGAATCTAAGATTTTATCAATCTTATACTCTATCTCCAGGGTCACAAAAGAGGAAGAAAGGCCCACATTTAGAATAGGGAATATAGGGGAAGAAAATGTGTAAGTGTAACACAAGGAAACAACAAGGAAGTATAAAAGATGTTTAGGAAACGAAGAGAAGGAGGCAGCTTATATGGGTATTCCCATCTTAGATATTTATGGCATATCCACGAAATATGGCATAAATGTCTGATAGATGCGGGTCCCAGTTATATTGCCTGGCTTACTAGAAGCCAGGAAAAATCACAATATACTTACATAAATAAAATAAATACACTGCAGATTCAATTGATCGCTTGTTCAAGTCCTCTAGGTGGACTAAAATGAAAGAAAAAAAAAATACGGTAGTTAAATAAAGTCTTTGGAAATGTATGAAATATTAACAGTTAAAAAAAACCTTTTCCTATTTTACCACTAAAGTAAAAAATAAAAAAATAAACATAATTTGCATCGGCACATCCATAAAAGTTCAAACTAATCTAATATAATGTATTAAACGCAGGATAAAAAATGGAAAAAACTGCCAGAATTGCAACTTTTTAGTCACCTTAGCGTCTAATTGAATAAAAAGTGACCAAGAAGCTGTACAACTTGCACCACAAAAACAATCACTCACACTGCAAGAAAAAGAAAAAGTTGTGGCTCTCAGAGTATGCAACACAAAACAAATTTTTGTTTTAAAAAATAGTTTTTTCTTTGTAAAAGTAGTAAATCATAAAAAACTATAAATATTTGGTATCGCTGCAGTCGTATTGACCCGCAGAATAAAGTTAACATGTAATTTTTACTGGATGGTGAATGCTGTAAAAATGAAACCCAAAAAAACAATGAAGGAATAGCTGGGTTTTTATAGTCCACCCCACAAATATTTGTTTTGCCACTTTACAGTACATTATATGGTACAATAAAGCACCGTTAAAAACTATAACTCATTCAGCAAAAAACAAGCCCTCATATGGCTGTCAACAGAAGCATTTAAAAGTTATGGCTTTTGGAAGGCGGGGATGAAAAAAACGAAATGTAAAAATGGCTGCGGCGGCAGTGGATTTATATTGAAGAGTAGACCATTAGGTAAATTTTTTCAAAATGCATTAGGTTCCAAAAAATTGGGGAGCTAATTCCATGTAATGTACTTAGAGATATCTTTTTTTTAAGGCAATAACCATACAAAACCTCCCATATTCAAAGTAAGTACCTATTTCCTCTTGTTATTAGCTGCTTTCTTTTTACAGATGACGAGGACAAAAATGTAGGCAGATGAAAATGACAGCCATACATGTTAGTGAACATTAGAGGATCCATAAAGACTTTGTTATAGCCAACATCAGCCAATGGTAGTAACTCCACTCAGTTATCCTGTCAAAATATGCACCGTATTCCCCAGATCTACAAAACAGTATTAATCCCCATATGATCAGTGCACTGTAATAGTATGGCACAGGTCCCTTTAATTACTTTCTGGTTGAATTTTTTGAATCCATTTTTATAGCCTTAATTCTTCAATTTGAATTTGAAATAAATAGTATAGTATATCATAGTGTGTGCATTCATTAACTATGAAACAATACTTCTATTAATATATGATATATTCTCAATAAAGAGATTTATTATTGAATTATTATATGTATGATTTTTGTTTGTATATAGATCAGTTGTTGACTCTGACTTAATTATTAAATCAAATTTCTTTTTAATTCATTATACTTCCACACTTGCTATTTTTTACTTCTAAGAAGATCATTGTGGTTGGAAATAACAGGTTAGCTGTCACACCAAATTGCTATGGCTTGAAAGAAAATATATCAATCATACAAAACAGAAAGTTGTCATTTTCCACTAGTCTAAAATTGGATCTGACCAATTAAGAAAATGAAGATGAGACAGATAAGCATGTAAAGCTCAGGATTAGTTTGGTAAAAAAAAGTATAAGGGCGGGTTCACACATAGCGGAATTTCACTTAAATTCCGCTGCGGACACTCCGCAGCGTTAATCCGCAGCGGAGCCGTTTCTCCATTGACTTTCACTTTAATTTAGCAGTGTTCGTTTACACGATGCGTACAATTCCGCTGCGGAGCATAGGCTGCGGAGCGGAATTTGGTGTCCGAGGCATGCTCTGTCTGTTGCGGAGCAGTGGCGGACTGGTTGCGGACTCATGGCGGAATTTCTCCATTGACTTCAATGGAGAGTCAAAATTCCGCAATGAAGTCCGCAGATCTTATGTGTGCTGCGGAGCGTATTGTTTTTACTACCATGACATTTCTTCATTCTGGCTGGACCTATGTATTTCTAGGTCTACAGCCAGACTGAGGAAGTCAATGGGGCTCCCGTAATGACGGGAGCGTTGCTAGGAGACGTCTGTAAATAGTCACTGTCCAGGGTGCTGAAAGAGTTACGCGATCGGCAGTAACTGTTTCTGCACCCGGGACAGTGACTACCGATCTCAATATACATGTATCTGTAAAAAAAAATATAAGTTCATACTTACCGAGAACTCCCTGCGTCTGTCTCCAGTCCGGCCTCCCAGGATGACGTTTCAGTGTAAGTGACGGCTGCAGCCAATCACAGGCCAAGCACAGGCTGCAGCGGTCACATGGACTGGAGCGTCATCCAGGGAGGTCGGGCCGGATGCCGAAAGAGGGACGCGTCACCAAGACAACGGGCGGTAAGTATGAATTTCTTTGACTTTCACTAGGGAAAGTGCTGTCCCTTCTCTCTATCCTGCACTGAATAGGGAGAAGAGAAGCACTTTTCCTGCAGTCCGCAGCGGCCAGTCCGCATCAATTTTCTGCACATTTTGTGCAGATCCGCTGCAGAATCTGCAACGCAGATTCTGTGCGGCATTGATGCGGACAGTTGCGGAGGAATTCCGCCATGTGTGGTCATGCCCTAAGGAAGAGCTTCATTTCAGCAAGAAGTTACTCATAAAAATTCTGTGAGCAGAGGGTTTTATGTCATTGGCAAAAAAGGAAAACATTCTTTTATTTCATTTTATTTAATAGTAGATTCCAAGTTTTAGCCAACAATGTCAGAAATATTTAATTTATAGGATTACTAAAATTTCCCAAATACAAAAACCTTAACATTAAATATCCAATTTTAACCCCTACTATATCTTTATGAATAATACAGCAATTAACTATGATTTTTACTTTATTATTAAAGATGAGCAAATTGATTCTAAACTAACTGAGTTTAGTCCAAATTTTCCATAAATTTTGGACTTGGCGAAATCCAAAACATTGTGGTTTGCTGAATACGAATCGCAACAAAATATCAGCCGCTGCAAGCGCTGACTTCCCTTTTACAAATGAGAAAAAGGATAGCATGACTTAGGATAGGCTTCCCACAATGCCTTCAAGGTAGCTTTCCCAAATTTCACTGCAGTAATCCCTCCCTCTAGCCCAGCCAATCATGATGGGATGACTTATATCCACTATAAGGGCACATTCAGACGTGGCAGAATCGCTGTGGAATTCCGCTGCGGACAGTGGAATTCTACAGCAGACGTTTTTTACATTTGTTTCAATAAATTTTTAGGCAAGTTAGTTCAGACGTTGTGGAAAACTCCGCTGCGGACAATAGGCTGCGTTCCGGAATTTTTCCTCCACAGCATGCACTTTCTATTGCGGAGAAGAAGCGGAAATTCACTGCGTATTTCAGCCTTTGCAATGCAAAAACTGAAATCTGTGGCAAGTCTGCTGTGTTTTCTGCAATGTCTGAATTACCTGTCAAATATGCAAATGTTGATGCAGATTCGTTGCGTAATTGCCCCAAATCTGCACAAACAATTGCAGTGGAAAAATTCTGCCACGTCTGAACATGCCCTAAAAGCCCACCCAAGAAATGCTACTGATTGGATACAGTCCTAGAAGACATCAGAGATTCAGACACAAGTATTCAGGGTATTTTAGGCACTTGCAATTAATTTATTCGGACCGAATTTAAATGGCTGGCCGGTTAGATCGAATAAGACCCTTAAGGAATTTTCAGAAATTTGCTCATCTCTGTTTATTATACTGTTCAAATGTACAGTAAAGACTCATGCAGATGACGGAGTAAGTATGGGCACAGTGAATAAATTTGAAGTTGACTGGCCGCATTACTTTGAAATGTGATACAATACCAAATTTTTGTTAATGAAATAGCTATTTAAACTACTATAACAATACTACATTACTATAATAATACCGCTAGGTTTAAGCTTACCGAAAATTTGGGAGTTTACTCCACGCGCTTATTTTAACAATCCAGTTTTCCAGTTTAAGTGTCGCTAAATGCAGTCTGGCTGCTCAGTTGGCAGCATTTGGCAGACACAAAAATGTAAATATTGGGCAGCCCCTTTTTAGAGCGCTTCGATTCTGACAGTTTAACCCATTAAATGCCGCTGTCAATAGCGACAGCTGCATCTAATGTGTTTGACAGAGGGAGGGAGCTCCCTCTGTCACCCCATCGGTGCCCCCGCAAAGAAATCACGGGTCAACGCTGGGTTTCCATGGCAGCCGAGGGCATAACAAAGACTCCCAGGTCTATCTTCAGCAAATGCCTGTTAGGCCATGCCGGAGGCAAGGCCTAATAGATTGCCTGTCAGTTTCACACTGACAGGCAATAATGCTTTGATATACTAAGTATACCAAAGCATTATATATGCGATCAACAGATCACATAGTGAAGTCCCCTGGTGGGACTAAGAAAAAAAATGTAAAGTAGTTAAATAAAGTTTGTGATTTATAGTCAAAATAAAATAAAAAAATTTATTTAGCAAAAGTGTTAAAACAAATAACACATACACATATATGGTATCCCCATGATCATAACGACTTGAACAATAAAATGAACACATTAAATAAAACGCCGGATGAACGGCGTAAAAAAAACCCCGCAAAATACAACTGAAAAATTCTCTCTTTTCTCCCATTCCCCCCATAAAAAAATAAATAAAAGTTAATCTATAAGTCCTATGTACCCCAAAATAGTACTAATGAAAACTACACATTGGCCTGCAAAAATCAAGCCCACATACGGCCACATTGACGGAAAAATGAAAAAGTCACGGCTCTTGGAATGCAGCGATGCAAAAACAAGTAATTTTTTCCTAAAAGGGTTTTTTTGTGCAAACGTAGGAAAAACATATAAAAACCTTTACATATTTGGTATCCCCTTAATCTTGCCGACCCATAGAATAAAGTTAACATGTTATTTACGCTGCATAGTAAACGGCGTAAATTTATAACGTGAAAATCAATCCTGGAATAGCTGCTTATTTTCAATTCTCTCCCAAAATAAAGTTAATAAAAGTTAATCAATATATTATAAGCATCTAAAAATGGTACAAATACAAAATACAACACGTCCTGCAAAAAACAAGCCCTTATACGGCTATGTCGACGGAATAAAAAAAAAGTTACGACTCATGGAATGCGACCGTGAAAAAACAAAAAATAATCCTTGGTCACTAACGGGCAAAATGGCCTGGTCATTAAGGGGTTAAAAGATAAGTTATCAGGCTGAAAGATGAGTCAAGATAAGGTTTGCTGTACCTGTATAATACCCTGCAATATTTCTGTATTGCATTGGTATATCCCTGTCAGTGTTATACTGACAGGCAGCCTATTAATGGCCTGCTGATGATGCACGGGCTCAGCTCCTGAGCCCACGCCATTCCTGTGCCTTAAATGTAGGGTACGATGTGGGAAGGGGTTATAATTGTTTCATCAAACGCTCTAATTTTATCAATTTAAAAAATATATTTAAAAAATCTAAATTTAAAATGCTTTTTTGGCTAAGTTTATCTATCTGAGAAAGGCTCTATTTTGAGCCAAAATATGACGTTAATACATGTGTAAACAAACGGAGTACATTTTTTGTTGTTGCCTTTTCGGCAATATATCTCATACGGTTTTCACTTTAACATAAGCACTTTTTGGGTTGCCCTAATAGGGCATTAGATGTCATAGAAAATTATATGACCTGTAAGAACATACATATCATAGATAGGACCCTCCTCCTTGAGCAAGAGGGGAGCCTGTCCATGTATTAGATGATTAGCTATTCATTTGAGTGGACAGCCTTTTATTCTTGTATCTCCAACATCACATTAACAGGGAGGAATAGAAAATGAATTATTATGATAGAGATGATGGCAGTATATATTGTTTATTTGTGCAATGCTAATGGATTTAATGCTGAGCCGCATGTTAAATAAATTAAGGTTAATTGGTTTAGATCATACAACTTTAACTTGGATAGAAAATGTGCTGACGGACAATGCACATAAACAATTGTTCATCTCTGAAAGGACACATTTTATAAATAGTGTAGCGCACTATGTCTCTTATAAATTATATAGACTTTCATATTAAAACGTATGTCAGAGTGATACAAAGTGGACAGATCATAATTAGAGATGAGCGAACTTATCAAAAGTTCGGTTCGGCTAGTTCGCCGAATTTCACAAAAAAGTTCGGTTCGGACCGAACTAGTTCTGACCGAACCTGTCACTTACGTGCGCCGAACATACTACTGTCTCGGGTGCTGATAGAGTTAATGGGCTGCACTAACTCTTTCAGCAACCTTCACAGTACATGCTCGGCGCGCGGAAAATACAATTTAAATGTAATAAAAAAATAAAAATTATACGTTCGTACTTACTTTCCTCCTGTCCGGCCTCCAGCGATGACGTTTCATCCCTTTCGCCGCTGCAGCCAATCACAGGCTGTAGTGGCGGTCACGCACGTCAGGATGACGCTTCATCCCACGTGACCGCCTCTGCAGCCAATCACAGGCTGCAGCGGCGACATGGATGAAACGTCATCGCTGGAGGCCGGACAGGAGGAAAGTAAGTATGAACGTATTATTATTTTTTTTGGCATGTATGTATGTTTGCATGTATGTATGTATGTATGTATGTTGGCATGTATGTATGTATGTATGTATGTTGGCATGTATGCATGTTGTCATGTATGTATGTATATCTGTGCATGTATGTTGGCATGTATATATATATGTGCATGTTTGTATGTATATTTGCATGTATATATTTGTATGTATGTATGTATGTTTGCATGAATGTATGTATGTATGTTTGCATGAATGTATGTATGTATGTATGTTTGCATGAATGTATGTATGTATGTATGTTTGCATGTATGTGTGTTTGCATGAATGTATGTTTGCATGTATGTATGTATGCATGTTTGTATGTATATTTGCATGTGTGTATATATATATATGTATGTATGTATGTATGTTGTCATGTATGTATGTATGTATGTTGTCATGTATGTATATATGTGCATGTATGTTGGCATGTATGTATATATGTGCATGTGTGTATGTATGTATATTTGCATGTATATATTTGCATGTATGTATGTTGTCATGTATGTATGTATGTATATATGTGCATGTATGTTTGCATGTATGTTGGCATGTATGTATACATGTGCATGTGTGTATGTATATTTGCATGTATATATGTTTGCATGTGTGTATGTATGTTTGTATGTATGTATGTTTGCATGTATGTATGTTGTCATGTATGTTGTCATGTATGTATGTATATATGTGCATGTATGTATGTTTGCATGTTTTTATTTTTGCATGTATGTTTGCATGTATGTATATTTGCATGTATATATGTGCATGCTTGTATGTATGTTTGTATATATGTATGTATGGCCATGTATGATACTGTCTGCTGGCGCCCTGTATCTAAGTCAACTTCGTGGCAGGCTTCTATACATGGTATAACAGTCAGTATCACACATTAAACTGAATCTAAGCCTACGACATGTTTTATTTAATTATTTTTTTTCACAAGTTTGGTGTTTGGACTACGTCGGTTTCGAGGACTACTAAGATGACGTTTTTTTTTCTACAATAAAATGGTTAATGAGGGTTGTGTTGGGGGTGCTTTATTTCAATAAAATATTTTATCTATATCTTTGTCTTTTTCTTTTCAAATTTTATTACTACCACTTTAGTAATGGCCGCTGTCTGAGTGACAACATCCATTACTAAGGCGAGGCTTAGTGTTAGCCGGTGCAGAGGCTAACACTAACCACCATTATTACCCCGGTACCCACCACCACCAGGGGTGCCGGGAAGAGCCAGGTACGATCCAGTACCCGACCATCTGTTGTGATGGTCGGGCTCTGGGGCGGCCGCAGGCTGGTATTATGAGGCTGGGAAGGGCCAAAAACAGTGGACCTTCCCACCCTTGTAATGCTAGGCTGCTGCTGCTGTGTTGTATCTGGCTGGTTATAAAAGTGGGGGGGACCCCCACGTCATTTTTTTTTAAATTATTTATTTATTTATTTATTTTTTTAAAAAAGACATGGGGTTCCACCCAATTTATCATAACCAGCCACATACAACACAGTGTTATTAGCCTGGGAATGGACAAAACCAGTGGCCCTTCCCACCCATGTAATGCCAGACTGCTGCGGCCTTGTATATGGCTAGTTATTAAAAATGTGGGGGACCCAACGTCTATTGTTAAATTAAAAAAAAAAAACGACGTAGGGTCCCCCCCATTTTTATAACCAGCCCGATACAACACAGCAGCAGCAGCCTAGCATTACAAGGGTGGGAAGGTCCACTGTTTTTGGCCCTTCCCAGCCTCATAATACCAGCCTACGGCCGCCCCAGTACCCGACCATCACAACAGATGGTCGGGTACTGGATCGTACCAAGCTCTTCCCGGCACCCCTGGTGGTGGTGGGTACCGGGGTAATAATGGGTGGTTAGTGCTAGCCTCTGCACCGGCTAACACTAAGTACCGCCTTAATAATGGACGCTGTCAATCAGCCAACTGCCATTATCTAGGCACTAATAAAGTTTAAAAAAAAACCACAAAGACAATTCGACGAATCGAAGATGTAGTCCAATCGGTACATCAAAATCTGCAACAACATAAAAAAACAGTTATCAATGTGAACAATACCAATACTTCTACTCACCTACACACATATATACACGCACACACAAACAAACAACCATACACAGACACACACATATATACACAAACACAACAAGATATACACACACACACATAAACAGACAAACACACACACATATACACGAACTCACACATATACAAACAAAAACACACATATCCAAACACACACACACACACGAACACATATACACAAACACATATACAAACAAAAACACACATACCCAAACACACATATACACAAACACACCCATATATACACACAAACACACACCCATATACACACATATACACAAACACACACATATACAAAAACACACACAAACATCTACACACAAACATATACACAAATACACCCATATATACACAAACACATATACACAAACACACCCATATATACACACACACACACACACACATATACACAAACACACATATAAAAACAAAAACAGACAAAGTCACATACCCAAACACACATATATACACAAACACACACATACACAAACACGGTTTCTTTTAAATGCTGCTGGGGAACCCGCTCGATCCACTATATAAGGCTGCGCTACAGTGCAGCATTTAAAAGAAACAGGATCCTGACCTGTCCATAGAGTTTAAGGCAGCACAGAGTATTTCAGGAGATGAGCGTGCAGATTCAGTGCTGCTGTGAACTCTGCTCTTACCATTACGTAGCTCTCAGTCTGTTACCTCTCCTCCACTCCTGTCCTCAATAACACCTTCACATGATTGGCAAGTCACCACGTAATGGTAAGAGCAGAGTTCACAGCAGCACAGAGTATTTCAGGAGATGAGCGTGCAGATCTTGTGCGGGGTGGTGACTTGCCAATCATGTGAAGGTGTTATTGAGGACAGGAGTGGAGGAGAGGTAACAGACTGAGCTACGTAATGGTAAGAGCAGAGTTCACAGCAGCACTGAATCTGCACGCTCCTCTCCTGAAATACTCTGTGCTGCTGTGAACTCTGTTCTTACCATTACGTAGCTCAGTCTGTTACATCTCCTCCACTCCTGTCCTCTATAACACGTTCACATGATTGGCAAGTCACCACCACGCACAAGATCCGCACGCTCATCTCCTGAAATACTCTGTGCTGCTGTGAATTCTGCTCTTACCATTACGTGGTGACTTGCCAATCATGTGAAGGTGTTCTTGAGGACAGGAGTGGAGGAGAGGTAACAGACTGAGAGCTACGTAATGGTAAGAGCAGAGTTCACAGCAGCACTGAATCTGCACGCTCATCTCCTGAAATACTCTGTGCTGCCTTAAACTCTGTGGACAGGTCAGGATCCTGTTTCTTTTAAATGCTGCACTGTAGCGTAGCCTTATATCGTGGATCGAGCGGGTTCCCCAGCAGCATTTAAAAGAAACAGGATCCTGACCTGTCCACAGAGTTTAAGGCAGCACAGAGTATTTCAGGAGATGAGCACGGGCAGCCGTTCGTTTTTCCGAGCCGTGCTCCCATTATGCACACGACCGTAAAAACACCCGTTATTGCGGGTCGTAATTACGACCCGCAATAACGGGCTCATAGACTTCTGTTACCCACGGGTACCTTTCCGTTTTCTCACGGGAAGGTGCCCGTGCCGTTAAAAAAATAGAACATGTTAGGCCGTGCTGCTATAATTATAATGACAGCACGGTTCGCAAAAGCGGCCGGCTGCCCGTGGCCGGCCGGCCGTGCTCGTAGTTACGAGTCGTAATTACGAGCACGGCCCGTAAAATAAAAAAATAGAACATGTTCTATCTTTTTAACGGCAGAAAACGGTGAGAAAACGGGAAGGTACCCGTGGCTAACAGAAGTCTATGGGCCCGCTATTTCGGGTCGTAATTACGACCCGTGATAACGGGTGTTTTTATGGTCGTGTGCATGAGGCCCCGTAATGACGGGTGGCTACATGTGTGCACCCGTCATTACGGCAGCGTTGCTAGGCGACGTCAGTAAGGGTATGTGCACACACACTAATTACGTCCGTAATTGACGGACGTATTTCGGGCGCAAGTACCGGACCGAACACACTGCAGGGAGCCGGGCTCCTAGCATTATAGTTATGTACGATGCTAGGAGTCCCTGCTTCTCCGTGGAACTACTGACCCGTACTGAAAACATGATTACAGTACGGGACAGTTGTCCTGCAGAGAGGCAGGGACTCCTAGCATCGTACATAAGTATGATGCTAGGAGCCCGGCTCCCTGCACTGTGTTCGGTCCGGTACTTGCGGCCGAAATACGTCCGTCAATTACGGACGTAATTAGTGTGTGTGCACATACCCTAAATAGTCACTGTCCAGGGTGCTGAAATAGTTAACTGATCGGCAGTAACTGTTTCAGTACCCTGGACAGTGACTACCGATCACAGTACCTGTAAAAAAAAAAGACGTTCATACTTACCGGGAACTCCCTGCTTCCTCCAGTCCGGTCTCCTGGCCGTTGCCTTGGTGACGCGTCCCTCTCGACATCCGGCCCGACATTCCTTGATGACGATGCAGCCCATGTGAGCGCTGCAGCCAATCACAGGCTGCAGAGGCCTCTGCAGCCAATCACAGGCTGCCGCGTCAGAAAAGGTCGGACTGGAGGAAGAAGAGGGACTCGTCACCAAGACAACGACCAGGTACGTATGAAATGCTTTTTATTTTATTTTTAATCAGCAGCCTCTTTTCTCTATCAGTGATTGATAGAGACAAGTGGCTGCCGATTTGTATAATGTTTTTGACCGGGTTCGGTCAAAACGGGTTCGGCCGAACCCGGTGAAGTTCGGATTCGCTGCGAACAGAACTTTTCCGGAAGTTCGGACCGAAACCAGTTTCGGTTGTCCCGGTTCGCTCATCTCTAATCATAATATAAGGATTTCATAAAGATCAAACAAGCTAATCTTAACAGCATGAAATGGGTGTCACGGTGCGGGGTGTGGACCCACTGGGCGGTACCGCGTAGAGGGGTAGCAGCTGGCCAACAAGGTACAAAACAATGTCTATAGTTCGGAACGGGTAACTGAGGCAATGTAGACAGTAGCGGAGGCACGACTTGACTTTCACAGCAGGTGGCACAGTGGGTGCAGCAGAAGACACGACTTGACTTTCTCAGCAAATATGATAGCACGGGATACAGGGTACAGGCAGCATGAACGGATTAAGAAGACAATGGGCCCTAGGCTGTTACCCAAACTTGGGCCCCCCTTCTCCACCGCCACCCTGCCGCGCCGTAACTATTGCTAACACTACATTTTTGCACAAGCATTAACAAATGGGCGTTAAGATTCCACTTTCACAGGGCTGTGTCCCTACATACTGACAGTATCACACTGTACAGGGACACAGCGCCAACCCCCCATGTAGACAGCGCCACACACACACCCCCTGTAGCTAGAGCCACACACACACTCCCCTGTAGATAGAGCCACACACACCCCCCTGTAGATAGAGCCACACACACACACACACACACCCCTGTAGATGGAGCCACACACACACACACCCCCTGTACATAGAGCCACACACACACCCCCCTGTAGATAGAGCCACACACACACAACCCCCTGTAGAGAGCGTCACACAGCCCCCTATAGATAGCATCACACAGCCCCCTATAGATAGCATCACATAGCCCCCTATAGATAGCATCACACAGCACTCCCCCTTATATATAGTGCCACACAGCGCTCCCCCTTGTAAATAGTGCTACACAGCATCGCTACAGTGCAGCCCTGGGATGACATTTTATCCCATATGACTGCTGCAGCCTGTGATTGGCCTGTGATTGGCTGCAGCAGTCACATGGGGTGAAACGTCATCCCAGGAGGCTGGCCCGGACGAAGAAACAGAATTAAGTATAAGTATAAGATTTTTATTTTTTCTAAATTGCGTTTTTACATAACATCTGCTATCTGTTGCGGGTTTTACCTCCCCATTGAATTAAATGGGGAAAACCCGAAACAAATGAGCAGCATTTCCGCAAATACAATTTACATGCTGCAAAATAAAAAAAACGCACCACAGGTCAATTTCTGAGCTTTTTTCCCCAATTATCATTTACGCAGTGTGCGATGAGAATTGTTCACATCTAATCTACTCTGCTGCTACTGTATTAGGGCTTGTCCACACTTAACGGGATTGCTGCGTATTTTCCGCCGGGAAAGTAGTGGCAAAGTGAGTGAGATTTACCAAATCTCATCCAGATGCTGCGTAAAATTTCCGACCAGACATTTTGTCCTGCGGTGCGTATTTCTCGTACTGCAGCATATCAATTCCTGCTGCGGAAAGTGACTGAATTGCTGCGTTTTTTTCAGAGGAGACGTCACTATCTCCCAACATTGAGAAAAACGCAGCAAAATACGCACCATTTTCTGCAGCAAAAATGCAGGAAATGGTGCTTTTTTTTCTGCAGCAAAATTTATGCTAGTTTCTGCGGAATTGCTGAAGAAATATATATATACACATGCGCACGTGCACGTACACGCGAGTTTGCACATTATACACATATAAAGTACACACTGTAAACACACACGAGTATGCACATTATACACATATAAAGTACACACTGTAAACAAACACGAGTGTGCACATTATACACATATAAAGTACACACGAGTATGCACATTATACACATATAAAGTACATACGAGTATGCACATTATACACATATAAAGTACACACTGTAAACACACACGAGTATGCACATTATACACATATAAAGTACACACTGTAAACACACACGAGTATGCACATTATACACATATAAAGTACACAATGTAAACACACACGAGTATGCACATTATTCACATATAAAGTACACATTGTAAACACACATGCACTTACCTTTTATGTAGGATATTTGTGAGTCTTCACTGCAGCTCTTCTCCTGCTCACAGCCCGACACAGAGCCCGCCGACAGTCTCCCCTCCCCCATGTCCCGACAGCTAGCAGCAGGAGGAGAGATGTTTAGAGCAGGGAAGGGGGGCTGGAGGGGGAGCTTCTAAAGCAGCACAGACCACGGCTGCTAAGTAGGAGCGAAGCTCCATTCGTCTCATGACAGGTGCAGTCCTGGAACCGGGGCTCACTCCGGGTGCTAGCGACGCCACTGGGCATGAGGGGGTTCAGGTGGTTATGGGCCCCCTGAGAGCCTTGGGCCCCAGGCGGCTGCCCAAACCGCCCTAATGATAATCCGCCACTGGGGCAGAGCCCCATTTTATAGTCCAGCAGCCATTTGGGCTAATTATTGAAGGGTGACAGCTGGATGCGTACTGACCCTTTAAGGCCGTGCACGCGCGGGTGCGTGCACCCTGCGAGAAACAGTCCGAGGACCCGGAAGTGAGTGCTGGCGTCTCCATGGAGGGAGCTGACACCACAAAGACAGATGTCCATGGCCGGGAGCCGTCAGAGGGTACGTCTGAACGACGACCCCCGGCCATAGACGTTACAATGGGTAGACATGTAGCAAACAAAATTCAATGAGGATCAATGTAAAATTATTCAGAAGATGACAACATGCATGCTGTAGATATGACAGGCACTGCTTGTTGCTTTTGACCAAAGACCTCCACAACACAAGGGACGATTTGTGGTGCTAGTAAGTATATCATTATATTTCTGAACATGTCATAGCGCTGGAGGAAATTTTGTATGACAGTTCAAGACAAAAAAAATAATAATCATATATTCGTGGTCATATAGCAATTGCTTAACAATGTTCCATTTTACAACTGTTGGTATTGTCTGTATCTGAGTTGTAATGGAGTAATATGTTGATATACTGTATATGTCATAGAAACTGAAAGTTTTACCTCATTTCTGTCCTAGGACACTTGATACATGGCTCTTTGAGTGTTGTACTTGAGCCCATTGAAGGCAATTGTTTTTTAATGAGGACCACATGATTTAAAGTGTCCCTCCAGCTATACTTTCCCGCCCAAAGTAACATCGGGTGTGGAAAGATGCTCCTGTACGCTGGGGGGTACTGTTGCCTTGGCAACCATACAACACCTGGAGAGTATCATTCATGGGTCCAATAATTAGAATTGGCCCCAAGCACGATAATCTCTGGGTGTCGTGCATACACTGAAGTGGAAATATAAGGTTTATGCGGGTTGGTAGACTGTGGAAAGATTTATTTTCAGATAGAGAAAGAACATGATATTAGGGCAGATGACAGTCTATCACTGGTGTTTGCTTTCATAGCAGGGGTTATGTCAGGACAAGATGAATGTAGTTAGTTTTACTCAGTGTATAGATGGTAATGAAAGCCAAATCTGCTTATAGTTTGTTTAATTGGAGATGTTTAGAGAGAAAAGAGGAGAGGACCTATAACTGAACCATGAGGAACCCCAACAGCAAGGTGAAGAGGAAAAAAAGTGGGGCCGCAAAGAATATACTGAACGAGTGGTCAGAGACATCGCAAGAAAACCAAGAGAGAGAGAGAGCAATGTCCTTAAGGCCAATAGAGTGGAGTATATTGAGTAGGAGTTTGTGATCAACAATGTCAAACGCTGTAGAGAGATCCAGAAGAATCAATAGGGAGTAGTTACCAATGATTTAGCCATCAGGAGATCATTAGAGACTTTAGTAAAAGTAGTTGAGTCCAGAAGAGCGTTAGCAGAGAGATAGCGGATTAGGCGAGAGCAGCGTTCCAGGAGTTTAGAGATGGAGAATAGATTAGACACTGGTCTGTAGTTAGCAGGACAGGTTGAATCAAGAGATGTTTTTTTCAGTAACAGGGTTTTTACAGCATATTTGAAAGATGAGCCGAAGATCCCAGAAAAAGGAGAGAAGTTAAATATTTTAGTTAGGTGACTAGTGACAGCCGGAGAGAGAGAATGGACGAGTTTGCGAAGGAATAGTATCACTAATGCAGGTAGTAGGACAAGAAGAAGAAAGGAGCTTAAGGACTTTTTTTTTTGTTATTGGGTCAAATGCTGAAAGTGAAAAAGAGAAAGTGTTAGAGGGAAGGGTATTGTTGCTGCTTGGTGACTGGGAGATGATTTCATGCCAGATGTTGTCAATTTTTTGTTTAATTTAATTTTGAAATAAGTGGACAGGTCTCAAGGAGGGAATGAAAAGTATCAAAGAGTCGCTTTGTATTATTAGCTAGTGTAAACATGAGGGAGGCAGAATAGGCCTGTTTGCCACGTTAAGGACAGAGTTGTAGATTTTGAGCATGAACTTGTAATGAAGGGAGTTTACTGACATATATAATTTTCTCCATAAACGTTCGGCACCCCAAGAGCACAGCTGAAGAAAAATGGGTTTGAGACGTCTTCCAAGGTTGCCGCTGTCTGTGTCGGGAGGTTTGGAGTCTGGGGTCACTTCTTTGCTTAGGCCACTTTGAGTATTTCATTGTAACATTTGGCAGCCAGATTGGGACAGGAGAGGTAAGGTTTCTGAATTTGTGATGGGTCGGTATATCCTGAGGAGACAGAGAATTTTTGATAGTAAAGGAGAGAAGCTTGTAGTCAGAGAGCGAGAGAGAAGAGTTACTAAAGTGAGAAACTAGGCAGGGTCGGGAGAAGACTAAATAAAGTAAATACCTATCTTTATGTGTAGGAGAATTAGTAAGTTTTGAAAGGCCTAGGGAAGAGGTTTAAGATAGAAACTGAAAGGCAGATGAGGAGATTGGGTTATCAATGGGGATTTTAAAGTCGCCTGTAATGAAAATAGGTATTTCACGGGACAGGAAATGGGAAAACCAGGCAGCAGAGTGACAAAGGAACTGGCAAGATGAGCCAGGGAGTGATAGACAATCACCATTTGCAGGTAGAATGGGTGGAAGCGTCTAAGGGTGCGGACCTCAAAGAAGGAGTATGAGGGAACTGGAGAATGACCAGGAGATGCTGTGTGGGCAAAGAAGTAAGCCTACTCCTCTAACTTGTCTGTTCTCAGGTCTGGGAATATGAGAAAAGTGCAAACCACTATGAGTTAAAGCGGCAGAGGAAGCAGTGTCCCACTGCTGTAGCCATGTTTCTGTGATAATAGGTTAAGAGGGTTTAAATGGAATGTCATAAAAAAAGGTGAGTTTGTTGCACACGGAACAAGATTTTTTAACACAGGATAAGACATACAACAAATGTAAATCAGATTTTCACAGTATCTTTGTATGACAGGTAAGAAGTTAAAGTTGAGGCTGGGTTCACACGACCATGTTACGTCCGTAATGTACGAAACGTATTTCGGCCGGAAGACCCGGACCGAATACAGTGCAGGGAGCCGGGCTCCTAGCATCATAGTTATGTACGACGCTAGGAGTCCCTGCCTCTGCGTGGAACTACTGTCCCGTACTGTAATCATGATTACAGTACGGGACAGTTGTCCTGCAGCGAGGCAGGGACTCCTAGCATCGTACATAACTATGATGCTAGGAGCCCGGCTCCCTGCACTGTGTTCGGTCCGGGTCTTCCGTCCGAAATACGTTCCGTACATTACGGACGTAACATGGTCGTGTGAACCCAGCCTAACAGTAAAAGAAGGTGGCCCAGGGCTAGGAGAGATGTCCCCTGCAGCCAATAGCAGTAGAATAAAAAAAGAGACAACACATGGTTCAGAAGTTGTAGACAGAAATTGTAGGAAATCTTTAATTCAGACTATTTTTTGTACCTGCCCTTGTATGAGTAAGTATGGCCGTTTTCAGTGATTTTAAATAAATAAACAATTTTTATTTTTATATTTTGTTCTATTCTATTTTTATTGGGGTACATAGGAAATGACCATTATTCCTAAACACACACAGAAAAGTTTGCCATAACTAGGTAACTTTGGGGTTGGTTTGGCTATTTTCTGTAATAAAATGTACTTTGCATAATGTATATTTTTATGTGCAGAGTGTCCTTGGCTGCTGCAAACTTACATGCGCAGCTTCTCCCCACCTGTCTCTTATGATACTGCTGCTGAGACACTATATGTCCCAGCAAGCCTATATGATATACAGTGTAATGAACTATAATGGTTACATGGTTAAAGTAACATAATTACATAGTTAGAACAGTTGAAAAAGAAAGACATATCAATTTCAACCAAGTTTAGAAAAACTCAGTTCTATGTAACTATAAACAATGTGCTCCTTGGCTTGGCTCACTAATGCTGCAGTCTCATTGTTCCTAATACCTCCTGAAATAACCCTCTCTGTACTTTTGTCACTCCCCCATGGGCTCTCCAGTTTAGTAATAAAGCACGCCGTTATCTGGTTCAATCCTTTCTGGTTCATCTTCAGTGTCACTGTCTGCATTTTCCTTTGTATGACTGACTACTGTCTACAAACATCTCCTTCATCTGGTGTGTTACAGCTGCTGCGTTCCAGTGCCACCCGTAATGTGGTGGATAAGCATTGGCAGTCACACCCTTGTTGGCATCTGTGGCTGTAGTCCCAGACTTTCACCACCTCCTATATGTCCCAGACATATTTTCCATGCCTCCTTTTGTTCACACAATTTAGGCAGGGAACACCACCTGCTTGTGGAGTAATGATGTCCCAGAGATCTATGCCAACTTCAATTTAGAGAGTAAAGTAGACAGTTGCACTGGAATACTAACCATAAAGAGAGCTAATTATTGAACATATGGAGGCAACGTGTCATGGTCCTAGTGTATGCGGACCCACTAGGGAGCTACACCGTAGCGGAGTAGCAGCTGGCCAAACAACAGTCTATGCAAAAGTCTTTTAGCAAACGAGTACCTGTAAGAGTCCAGATAGATATATTACAGACGCTTTGGCACAGATGGAGCTTAATGTGGCAGATGGCACCAGATGTGGCAGATGACACCAGACGTGGCATATGATACCAGATGTGGCAGATGATACCAGATGTGGCAGATGAGACACACTCGACTCCAACTAAAGGCTTAGGCTCAGGAACAAAAACAGCAACAGGATACAGGATATGGGAAGCAGGATACGGGAACGCTGGGAGCAGGAAATAACTAAGGCATTATTTGCAATACAAACATGGGTAGACAACAACAACGCTCAGGCAAGGAGTGGAAGGGTAGAGCCCTTTTTATAGTGCAGGGTGATCTGGGAAGAATTTGATAACTCTTTGCAACACTTCAGAGCAGGATGGCCGCATGTGCTGGCATCTCCGAGGAAGGAGACGCTGGCAAGAAGCCAACGTTAGTACATTATGGAACTGCAGTGCTCACTGACATCTCAGGAACGCCCGAGACTGCTTGCCAAAACACAGCCTGGAGACACGTTACTGCCTGTCTTAGACAGCCACAGTGTGTGAGGGATGTCCCAACCCCATACTTTGCAACCAAGTTAGTGAGACACAAAGACAAACGATTAAAAGGAAAGTAAAAAAGATCACCTGTGAGAAAGAAATTGGCATTGTTGCTTGTAGCCAAAGTCCCCGAAGCCAGACCCACAAAGGAGGAAGAGAGGAGAGACTGGTAAGAAATCCCACCTGCAGCTGCTTAATCTGTCCTGAAAATCCTCCCATCTGAGTCACTTGCGAGGGAGGCTAAGTTTGCTGGACATGCCCACGTTCTCCACCAGCTGATAAGGAGATCTTAAACAAACTTTCTTGTCTCACGGTGAAATTAAATGAAAGGTTTATTATGGAAGAAAAGTTACAATAATAAGTTAAGAAAGAGAGAGAAGCAAGAAATAAGAAAGACATGGCCATGGAGGTCCTCTCAAGGGTTAGACAGAAGATACATTTTTTTTAAAAGGTCTTTTCTTGCTAACGTTCATCAAGGAACCACCTTACAAGTAATTGGCCACACTAGAAATGCTAATGACACATCATTCTATGTACAAGCTTTATGTTGTCTTAATATCATGTGTCTCTTTAGTAAACTTGACAATCTTATATCAGAACAGCCTTGAACGCTAAGCAGGCCAATAGTCTGATATTCAGAGAATACTGTTTAAAAACAAACCTTATCTAGCAAGATTATAAAAAATACATTTCATGCATATGTAGCATAAGCATATCATATTGGCAAACGAATGTTAGCAAAGCTTTAAAGATTATTTTTCTTCATCATAACTAATTGCAAAGGCAACTGTTTTTTTTAGCTTTTAGTTTAATCCCATATTTTAATTATAATGTTTATTGTATTGTTTGCTGTCAAATAAGGGAATTTATCAAAGAATATAAATACATCTGTTAAACATAAACATCAATGTTTGAAATAAAACCTTAACTTACATATGCATTACCTTGATGAATCATTAAATTAATCTACAGTTCATTTACATAAGGTAAACTACAGCATAGAGGAATTATACATATGTAAATAATAACGTTTCAAAATTCTAATCTCACATAAAATTGCTAATTATGTTACATAATATACGGTAGATGCAGGGAACAGTTAATTACCTTGAAATGCAAATGTACTTTTAATCTTCTACCTAAAACGTGGGCATTTGATGTTTTGACGTGCTAATGTGTATATAATCATGAAAGCTTAACTTGCTTGAAAAATGGTTTCCTTTGTTTTATTGTACCCATTTCCCACGAAGAAACCATTTGTCTTTTCCTGGAGGATACAATGTGTAACCAGTTGAAATCACCTTCAACTAATACATTTTCTTTTACTTTATGGCTTCCATCCAGTTATGGCAATGACATTCAGTAAATGCGCACATTTAATCTATACTATTCAAGTGATCTGTATTAATCTCACGTAAATGATCAGTGTAGATTCAGTATAGGCTTATTTCACATTAATGTTAGCATTAAAAAAAATCGAAACTGGAAAAAATTATGAGTTAAGGATTCTGCAAAAAAAGAAAAAAATGAATACACCAGGGGTCTTTTTTTTTTTTTTTAGTGGGACACATGCAACTTTCTTATTGTTCCAGATTGGAGGTTACATTTCTTTTATTTGCTGATATTTAAAAGATTAAAGTGGGCAAAAACAGGATATAAATCATTTTTATATTTAGCAGGTTCTGGATCTAATGTACAGTAGTTGGTTCAATCAATAATATTTAATGAATTATTAATTAAAATTAATGATCTAATTCTCTTGTGCATAGATTTAGCATATGTCATGATAATATCTTATAATGCAGTCATGCAGGGTGTCTAATACTGTTACAGTTGGGGTTTGGGGCGGTACATTTATTTTATTTATATAAAATTGTATTATATTTCAGTTTGTGGAAGACCTGGCTAGAGGTCTGTTAGATATGGTCATTTCTAATAATGCAGAACTTGTTGGGAATGTCAATGTTCGTGAAAACCTTGGTAACAGTGATCACATTATAGTTATATTTTACCTATACTGTAAAAAACAAACACAGGCTAGGAGGGCAAAAGCACCCCTTCCCTCTTTAGACACTTTTGACCTTCCTGACAGAGCCTCATTTTTCAAATCTGACATGTTTCACTTTGTGTGGTAATAACTTCAGAATGCTTTAACCTATGTAAGCGATTCTGAGATTGTTTTCTCGTGACACATTGGACTTTATGTTACTGGCAACATTTCCTCGATACATTCAGTATTTAAATGTGAAAAACACCAAAATTTAGCGAAACATTGCAAAAATTAGCATTTTTCAAAATTTCAATGTATCTGCTTGTAAGACAGGCAGTTATACCACACATAAAAGTTGCTAATTAACATCCCTCATATGTCTACATTAGGTTGACAGAATTTTTTGAACATCCTTTTATTTTCTAGGACGTTACAAGGCTTAGAACTTTAGCAGCAATTTCTCACATTTTCAAGAAAATGTCAAAAGGCTGTTTTTACTGGGGCCAGTTCAGTTGTGAAGTGGCTTTTAGGGCCTTATATATTAGAAACCTCCAAAAAGTCACCTCATTTTAAAACTTCACCCCTCAAAGTATTTAAGACAGCATTTAGAAAGTTTCTTAACCCTTTAGACGTTTCACAGGAATTAAACCAAAGTAGAGGTAAAATTTAAAAATTAAATTTTTTGTTGTTGCAGAAATTCATTTTGAATCCATTTTTTTTGTAACACAAAGTTTTACCAGAGAAACGCAACTAAATATTTATTGCCCAGGTTCTGCAGTTCTAGGAAATATCCCACATGTGGCCCTAGTGTGCTAATGGACTGAAGCACCGTCCTCAGAAGCAAAGGAGTACCTAGAGGATTTTGGGCCTCCTTTTTATTAGAATATATTTTAGGCACCATGTCAGGTTTGAAAGGCTCTTGTGGTGCCAAAACAGTGGAAATCCCTCAAAAACCACCCCATTTGGGAAACTATACACCTTAAGGAAATTATCTAGGGGTATAGTGAGCATTTTGACCCCACAGGTTTATTGCAGAAATTATTGGAAGTAGGCCGTGAAAAAGGAAATCGACATTCTTTCAAAGAAAATGTAGGTTTAGCTATTTTTTTCTAATTTCTCCCGAGTAAAACAATACCCCATATGTGGTAATAAACGGCTGTTTGGACACACGCAGGGCTTAGAAGGGAAAGTGCGCCATTCGGCTTTTGGCACTCAAATTTAGCAAGAATGGTTTTCGGAGGCCATGTCGCATTTGCAAAGCCCCTGAAGGACCAAAACAGTGAAACCCCCCCACAAGTGGCCCCATTTTGGAAACTACACCCCTTGAGGAAATTATCTAGGGGTATAGTTAGCATTTTGACGCAGCAGGTTTTTTGCAGAAATTATTGGAAGTAGGCCGTGAAAATGAAAATCTACATTCTTTCAAAGAAAATGTAGGTTTAGCTAATTTTTTCTCATTTCCACAAGGACTAAAGGAGAAAAAGCACTGGTAATAAACTGCTGTTTGGACACACGGTAGGGCTTAGAAGGGAAAGAGGGCTATTTGGCTTTTGGAGCTCAAATTTAGCAGGAATGGTTTGTGGAGGCCATGTCATATTTGTAGAGCCCCTGAGGGGACAAAACAATGAAAACGCCCAAAAGTGACTCCATTTAGGAATCTACACCCCTTGAGGAATCCATCTAGGGATGTAGTTAGGATTTTGACCCCACAGGTATTTCATAGAATTTATTAGAATTGGGCAGTGAAAATAAAAACAATCCTTTTTCTTCTATAAGACGTAGCTTTAGCTCAAAATTTTTCATTTTCTCAACAAATAAAGGAACAAAAGAACCCCAACATTTGTAAAGCAACTTCTCTGGAGTACGGCAATACTCCATTTATGGTCATAAACTGCTGTTTGGGCACACGGCAAGGATCAGAAGAGAAGGAGCGCCATTTGGCTTTTGGAGCACAGATTTTGCTGGATTGGTTTCTTGACACCATGTCGCATTTGCAAAGCCCCTAAGGTACCAGTACAGTGGAAACTACCCAAAAGGGACTCCATTTGTGATACTACACCCCTTGAGGAATTAATCTAGGGGTGTAGCGAGCATTTTGACCCCACAGCTGTTTCATAGATTTTATTTGAATTGGGCAGTGAAAAATAAAAATAATATTTTTTTTCCAATAAGAAGTAGCTTTAGCGCAAAATTTTTCATTTTCTAAAAAAATAAAGCAGAAAAAGAACCCCAACAATTGTTAAGCAAGTTCTTCCGAGTATGGCAATACCCCATATGTGGTTATAAACTCATTTTTGGGCACACGGCAGGGCTCAGAATGGAAGGAGTGCAATTTGGCTTTCGGAGTACAGATTTTGCTGAATTGGTTTCTGATCGCTATGTAGCATTAGCAAAACCCCTGCGTGACCAAAACAGTGGAGACCCCCCAAAAGTGACCCCCATTTTGGAAACTACACCCCTCAAGGTATTCACCTAGTGGTGTAGTGAACATGTTAACCCTGCAGGTGTTTTGCATAAATTAGTGTGCACTCGATATTGCAGAGTGAAAATAGGATTTTTCAATATATATGCCAATATGTGGTGCCCAGCTTGTGAAGCACCGTCCTCAGAAGCAAAGGAGTACCTAAAGGATTTTGGGCTCCTTTTTATTAGAATATATTTTAGGTGGGTTTGAAGGGCTCTTGCGGTGCCAAAACAGTGGAAATCCCCCACCATAACAAGACAGCTCTCTAATTATTATGCTGTGTTTCCCGGTTTTAGAATCACCCTACATGGGGCCCTAATCTTTTGCTTGGACATTTGACAGGGTCAGGAGTGAGAGAATACCATGCGTAATTGAGGCCTAATTTGGCAATTTACACAGAATTGGTTCACAATTGCAGAGGCTCATATGGGAAATAATAAAAGAAACCCTCCAGAAGTGACGCCATTTTAGAAACTACACCACTCAAGGCATTTATTAAGGGGTATAGTGAGCATTTTCACCCACAGGTCTTTTCAGAATTGCCAGTTCAGTGGCAAGTATGCCCAGCTTATGCCACTGTAGACACACCCCCCAAAAATTGTTAAAAGGGTTCTCCCGGGTATGGCGGGGCCATATATGTGGAAGTAAACTGCTGTCTGGGCACGCTGTAGGGCTCAGATGGGTGGGAGCGCCATTTGGCTTTTGAAGCGTAGATTTTGCTTGGTAGTAGTTTTGTTTGAGTATTACTGGTGTTTCCGTTTATAATATGTAAGCTGGGCAGAATACATCAGGGGCATAGTCAGGTGGTATAATAATGGGGTAAACAACAAAATAATCCATAGATGTGTATTACGCTATGAAGCAATCATTTCTGCACAGGCCGGTGTTGCACTGATAAACGGTGTCTTTACTTATCCCCCTTTTAGTCCACACTTCACACCTTTGCAGTTTAGTGAATTTTGGTAGAAAGTGTTATCCTGGTATAATATGGGCCCCCTCCCTTCTAGCAGATATGTTTGGGCCCCCCCCTCCCTGGTTCCCTAATTTTAGGGCCCCGATAAATCGCCTCTTGATACAGACGAAATGTTCCCCTCTGATCTGCACAACCGCATATTTTCTATTTCCTGACTTATGGAAGCCTTAACTAATTTTATTTTTTCATAGACGTAGTGGTATGAGGGCTGTTTTTTTGTGGGACGAGCTGTAGTTATTATTGGTACCATTTTTGGGTACATGCAACTTTTTGATCACTTTTTATCCTATTTTTTGAGAGGCAAAGTGACCAAAAAACTGCAATTCTGGCATCGTTTTTTTTAGGTTTTTTTTTTATGCAGCGTTCACAATGCGTTAGAAATTACATGTTAACTTTATTCTGTGGGTCAGTACAATTACCTAATTTATAGCACTTTTTTGTGTTTTACAACTTTTTGCACAATAAAATTACTTTTGTAAAAAGAATGTATTTTTTCTGTCGCCATGTTGTGGGAACTATAACCTTTTAATTTTTTAGTCGACCGAGCTGTATGAGGGCTTATTTTTTGCGAGACGAGCTAGTTTTTATAGGCACCATTTTTGGATACATGCGACTTTTTGATTACTTTTTATTTCAATTTTTGTACGGCAAAGTGACCAAAAAACAGAAATTCTGGCATTATTTTTATGTTTTGTTTTTTTACGCTGTTCACATAAATAACATACTATTTTTTATAGTTTAGGCTGTTACAGTCGCGGCGATACCAAATATGTATGGTTTATTTTATTTTTTCAGTATTAAAGGACTTGATAAGGGAAAAAGGGCAATTGTGTTTTATTTTATTACTTAAATTAATATATTATTATATATTATATATATTATTATTATATTTTTTACAACTTTTTTTACACTTTACTTTAGTGCCACTTGGGGACTTGAAGGTCCAACTGTCAGTTTTTTTTTCTAATACATTGCACTATCTACGTAGTGCAATTTATTAGATCTGTCAGTCATTCACTGACAGCAAGCCAATTAGGCTTCGCCTCCGAGCGGGGCCTAATCGGCTTCCTTAATGGCAAACAGGAGGCCATTGTTAGGTCTCCTGGTGTCATAATAGCAGTCGGAAGTCGTGCGATTGCAGGGCACAGCTGGCGATCTGCTAGCAACCACAAAGATGCAGCGATCGCATCTGGCGATTTCATTGCTGGGGTTTCGATGAGCTGCAAACACCTTAAATGTAGCGATCACATTTGACGGCTGAATTTTAGGAGTTAATGGCGGGGATCGACGCTAACTTCAGACCCCGCCGTTACAGCAGGATGTCAGCTGTCAGATACAGCTGACATCCGGGGATGATGCCACCGACTCAGCTTCTGAGCCGGTGCCATGCAATTGTTGTAAGTATACGACATTTTGCGGGAAGCACTGGCTTTCCATGTCGTATATTTATGACAAATGTCGGGAAGGGGTTAAGAAGGCCAACTTCCTCAGGATGAGGGCTGCAATTCAGGACATAGACTGGGAAAAACTAATGTCAGATAATGGTACAAATGATAAATTGGAGATCTTAAAATCCACTTTGTATAATTATAGTGCAAAATTTATTCCTATAGGTAACAAGCATAATCGACTAAAATTAAACCCCACATGGCTTACACCTTCTGTAAAAAGGGCAATATATGACAAAAAAAGGGCATTTGAAAAATACAAATCTGAGGGTACAGCTGTAGCCTTTGTAAATCATAAAGAGCTTAATAAAATCTGTAAAATTTTAATAAAATCAGCAAAAATACAAAATGAAAGGCAGATGGCCAAGGATAGTAAAACAAATCCCCCAAAAATCTTCAAGTATATAAATGCAAAGATGTCAAGGTCTGAACATGTAGGACCCCTAAATATTGGTAACGGGGAGATGGTCACAGGTGATCAAGAGAAGGCAGAGTTACTAAATAGGTTCTTTAGCTCTGTATATGCAACAGAAGAAAGAGCAGCAGATGTAGCCGGTGCCAGTACTGTTAATAAATCAATTAATATACTAAATTGGCTGAATGTAGATATGGTCCAAGCTAAGTCAAATAAAATAAATGTGCACAAGGCAACGGGACCAGATAGGTTACACCCTAGAGTTCTTAAAGTGCTTAGTTCAGTTATATCTGTCCCCCTCTTCATAATATTTAGAGATTCTCTAGTGACTGGTATAGTGCCAACATCAATTGTGGAAAAAAATGTTTGAGGGGCTATTGAGGGATTATATACAGGACTCTGCGACAAAAAATAGTATTATAAGCAACAGCCAGCACGGTTTTACTAAGGACAGAAGTTGTCAAACCAAGCTGATTTGTTCTTATGAAGAGGTGAGCAGAAGCCTAAGCAGAGGTGCCGCTGCGGATATAGTGTTTTTAAACATTGCAAAGGCATTTGACACTGTCCCTCATAGACGTCTAATGGGTAAATTAAGGACTATAGGTTTAGAAAGTATAGTTTGTAATTGGATTGAGAATTGGCTCAAGGACCGTATCCAGAGAGTTGTGGTCAATGATTCCTACTCTGAATGGTCCCCGGTTATAAGTGGTGTACCCCAGGGTTCCGTTCTGGGACCACTATTATTTAATTTATTTATTAATGATATAGAGGATGGGATTAACCCCTTAGTGACCACTAATACGCCTTTTTACGTCGGTCACTAATGGGCTTTAGGCTAGGCTGACGCCTTTTCACGTCAGCCTAGTCTATGTCCTGCACGGGTCTCCCGTGCAGGCAGGAGCCGGGGCTCTGCTGTCTGATGACAGCTGAGCTCCTGCTCCAACGCCCGCGATCGAAGTTTACTTCGATCGCGGCCGTTTAACCCGTTAAATGCCGCCGTCAATTTAACTTTGTTTACAGAGGGAATGAGCTCCCTCTGTCACCCATCGGCAGCCCGCGAATGCAATCGCGGGTCTCCGATGGGGTGTCATGGCAGCCGGGTGCCTGATAAAAGCCCCCAGGTCTGCTCTGGACATATGCCTGTTAGGACGCGCCGGAGGCACGTCCTAACAGATTGCCTGTCAGATTTACACTGACAGGCAATAATGCTCTGGTATACGAAGTATACCAGAGCATTATAGCAGCGATCGGAATATCGCACAGTAAAGTCCCCTAGTGGGACTAATAAAATAAGTCATCAAAGTGAAATAAAGATTATTAATAAAAAGTACAGTAAAAAAATTTATAAAACCATTTTTTTCCATAAAAAAGTGTAAAGAAAAAAAAAAAAAAGGTACACATATGTGGTATCGCCGCGACCGTAATGACTCCATTAATAAAGTTAATATGTAATTTAAACCGCAAAGTGAACACCGTAAAAAAAAAACGAAAAAAAACATGGCGAAATTGCTATTTTTTTCCATTGCCCCCCAAAAAAGTCATAATAAAAATGAATCAATAAGTCCCATGCACCCCAAAACAGTACCATTCAAAACTACGTCTTGTCCCGCAGAAAACAAGCCCAAAAAATCACTACATTGATGGAAAAATAAAAAATTACAGCTCTTGGAAAGCGACGATGCAAAAACAAATCATTTTAGTTCAAAAGTGTTTTTATTGTGCAAAAGTCGTAAAAAAAACAAAACTCTACATATGTGGTATCGCCGTAATCGTACCGACCCATAGAATAAGGGTAACATGTTATTTACGTCGCATAGTGAACGGCGTCAATTTAAAAACGCATAGAACAATGGCGGAATTTCAGTTTTTTTTTATAATCCCCCCCAAAAAGGTTAATAAAAGTTAATATAAACATTATATGTACCCAAAAATGGTGCTATTAAAAAGCACAACTAATCCCGCAAAAAACAAGTCCTCATACAGCTATGTAGACGAAAAAATAAAAAATTTATAGCTCTTTGAATGAGACTATAGAAAAACAAATAAAATAGCTTGGTCATTAGGGCCTAAAATGGGCTGGTCACTAAGGGGTTAATAGCACTATTTCTATTTTTGTAGATGACACCAAGCTTTGTAGTATTGTTCAGACTATAGAAGATGTTAGTAAATTGCAAGATGATTTGGGCATTCACTTGGTAAATGAGGTTTAATGTAGATAAATGTAAAGTTATGCATCTGGGTACCAACAATCTGCATGCATCATATGTTCTAGGGGGAGCTACACTGGGAGAGTCACTTGTTGAGAAGGATCTGGGTGTATTTGTAGATCACAAAACTAAATAACAGCATGCAATGTCAATCAGCTGCTTCAAAGGCCAGCAAGATATTGTTGTGTATTAAAGGAGGCATGGACTCGCGGGACAGGGATATAATATTACCACTTTACAAAGCATTAGTGCGGCCTTATCTAGAATATGCAGTTCAGTTTTGGTCTCCAGTTCATAGAAAGGATCCCCAGGAGTTGGAAAAAATACAAAGAAGAGCAACAAAACTACTAAGGGGCATGGAGAATCTAAGTTATGAGGAAAGATTAATAAAATTAAACCTATTTAGTCTTGAAAAGAGACAACTGAGGAGGGAACATGATTAACTTATATAAATAAATGAATGGCACATACAAAAAATATGGTGAAATCCTGTTCCATGTAAAACCCCCTCAAAAAACAAGGGGGCACTCCCTCCGTCTGGAGAAAAAAAGGTTCAATCTCAAGAGGCGACAGGTATTCTTTACTGTGAGAACTGTGAATCTATGGAATAGCCGACCGCAGGAGCTGGTCACTGCAGGGACAGTAGACGGCTTTAAAAAAGGCTTAGATCATTTCCTAGAAGGAAAAAATATTAGCTCCTATGTCAATGTGTAGAAATTTTTCCCATCCATTTTCCCATCCCTTGGTTGAACTTGATGGACATGTGTTTCTTTTCAACCGTACTAACTATGTAACTATGTAATATTTTCTCATTATATTTGTCACGATGCGGGGCGTGGACCCACTGGGCCGTACCATGTAGCGGGATGGCAGCTGGCCAAACAGGTGAGTACAGAGTTCAATTAGTTCAGCGAGGGTACCTGAGGCAATCGTAGGCAGTAGTGAGGCAGGCACGTCCAGGACCAGGCGGTGGGAAGTCGTCAGGTGAGGCGTAGCAGATCAAGAGTAGGCTGTAGCACAGCACGGCAATAGCACAGCACGGCAATAGCACTAGGTAGCACGGAAACAGGATATGGGATACAGGATACAGGAGCAAGGTACACTGGGAAACTGGAAGACACTGGGAGACCATAAGCACGACAAACGAAGGGTAACGAACAACGCTCTGACAAGGAGCAAGGGGACAGAGCGTTTTTTTATAGGCCAGGGCATCCTGGGCAAGATTGCAGACTTCCTGCAAAAATGTGCGCACTGGCCCTTTAGGGACGTGCACGCGCGGGCGGGCGTTCACGCGCGGGCGGGCGCGCCCGCCGGAGACACTCGAGGACCGGAAGAGAGTGCCGGCGCCTCACAGGGGGACGATGCTGCAGCGAGGTAAGATGTCCATGGCCACGGCTGTCGAGGTTAACGACCGAACGACGGACCGTGGCCATAGACATTACAATATTTTAATCTTTATTTTTGTTTTGTTTTATATTTGAACTAAATGTATTTATTTATTCAAGTGGGGCTCAGGGTAGCAGGAAACACGTGATTGGTGTGTTGCCTGCAGGTTCCTAGAGATCACTGATCAAAGTGATATAATGGTAACAGTCTATTAGCTCACTGTTATCAAAGATCTCTATACAGGGGCATTTGTGGAACACATAGTTGTGTAATCAGCATGCTCACTAGCTCCCACAGGAAATACAGGTGTCCATAGCAACTGTCCACATGTAAAAGCAACTGTGTCTGCACTATGGAAAAGAGAACTGTGTTCATAGCTTTTACTGACATGTAACTGATTGTTTCAGTTCCCTGTTACGGTACATAGTCCAGCTTTTGGTGTGACTGTCCGATTGACCTGGTGGTGTCTTCACTAGTCCATTCATTTATATGGACAGATGGTAATCCATTTATTAGCTTTTTAATGACTAGTCTATCCTGCATGGAATCATGCAATTCTAAAAAAAAAGGTTCCCTAGTCTACATCAATACCTTTTTTTTAAAATTTGTGTGGGGTTTATCTTATCAAACCAAATGCAGACCTATATTTTAATTATTGTGCAAGTCTTATCTATATGTACAAATCTTCTTTAGCTCTTTCCCTTTGTACTACAATGCATTTTGGTCCAAAACCACATATTAATCCTCTGTTCCTTTTAAATAAAATTGACTAAAGATACTGAAAAGAAGAAAACTTTTATCAGATTACAACTGTGATTGATACTTCTGTTCTATTTGATGCACTTTTATTTCTCCAGGTTCGGTGCACTTTACAGGGGTAGACATATATCAGTGATAAACTGATATCAAATATTTTGTACACAGATACTGCCTTAGTCAGGTACTACAATGACGACCAAGTGAAAAATGTGTGGCTGAGTGAACTGAACATTGGTGGCATAGTGAAATATACCGACTAAATAACATTCTGCTTACATAATTTGCTGCCCATTTGGCCGTGTTATTTAGACACTGTATAGTGATTTTATTTGGGAACACACACTTAGGTTAGTCAAATTTGTTTTAATTTGATTTGTTTTATGTCTGAATATGTCTTTTTGCCATGGTCCACTGAGTGATCTCCTTATAACTAACCTACTTGGGATTACTCCTCCATGTCATCTGAAGGCCTCCTTCGCCCTAGATGTCAATAGTTTTTAAAAGTTTCTCAGTACTTTATATGGTACTATTAAATAAGACTATTAAAAAATACAACTTGGACCGCAAAAGACAAGCCCTCTTAACATTAAACCTTTCAAGACCGAGCTCATTTTGACCTTCATGACCAGCCCCATTTTCTCAAATCTGACATGTGTCAATTTATGTGTTAATAACTCTGGAATGCTTTTGCATATCCAAGCGATTCTGAGATTGTTTTCTCGTGACATATTGTACTTTATGGTAGGGGAAAAATGTGGTCAATAAATTCATTGCTTATTTGTGAAAAACACCAAAATTTAGAGAAAATTTGCAAAAATTATGATTTTTCTCATTTTAAATGTATCTGCTTGTAAAACTGATAGTAATACCACAGAAAATAGTTACTATTTTATATATTCCATATGTCTACTTTATATTTGCATAGTTTTTTGAACATTATTTTATTTTTCTAGGACGTTACAACGTTTAGAACTTTAGCAGCAATTTCTCACATTTTCAAGAAAATTTCAAAAGGCTATTTTTACAGGGACCAGTTCAGTTCTGAAGTGGCTTTGAGGGCCTTTTATAATAGATAGACCCCATAAATCACCCCATATTAAAAACTGCACCCCTCAAAGTATTCAAAATAGCATCACAGGAATTAAAGCAAAGTAGAGGTGAAATTTACACATTTTATTTTTTTTGCTGAAATTCATTTGTAATACATTTTTTTCTGTAACACAGAAGGTTTTACCCGAGAAATGCAACTCAATATTTATTGCCCAGATTCTGCAGTTTTTAGAAATATCCCACATGTGGCTCTAGTGTGATAATGGACTGAAACACCGGCCTCAGAAGCAAAGGTGCACCTCGTGGATTTTGGGGCCTCCTTTTTATAGAATATATTTTAGGCACCATGTCAGGTTTGAAGAGGTCTTGTGGTGCCAAAACAGTGGAAATCCCCCAAAAGTGAGACAGTTTTGGAAACTACACACCTCAAGGAATTTATCTAGGGGTATAATGAGCATCTTGACCCCACAGGTATTTTGCTATATTTATTGGAGTTTGTCTGTGAAAGTTAAAATCTACTTTTTTTCTGAAAAAATATTAAAAAAAATAATATTTGCAAGGAATAAAGATTAAAAAGCACCCCACAACTTGTAAAGCTACTTCTCCCGATTGCGCCAATACCCCATATGTGGTACTAAACTGCTGTTTGGACCCACAGCAGAGCTCAGAAGGGAAGGAGCGCCATTTGGATTTTGAAGCGCAGATTTTGCTGGATTGTTTTTCAGTGCCATGTCGCGTTTGCAACGCCCTGGAGTAAGCAAAACAGTGGAATCCCCCCAAAACTGACCCCATTTTGAAGACGACACCCCTCAAGGAATTGTTCTAGGGGTATAGTTAGCATTTTGACCCCACAGTTTTTCTTCTGAATTTAGTGGAATTAGGCCGTGAAAATGAAAATCTATTTTTTTCTGTAAAAACATAGAAATGTTTAATTTTTACAATGAATAAAGGAGAAAAATTACCCCAAAATTTGTAAAGCAATTTGTCCTGATTACAGCAATACGCCATATGTTTGGACCCACGGCAGGACTCAAATTTAGCTGGAATGGTTTTTAGGTGTCATGTCGCATATGCAAAGCCCCTGAGGTGCCAAAACAGTGGAAACCTCCCAAAAGTCCCTTTAGGGGACTGGAACGAGTGATCATTAGGTCGCTGGTACAATACACTGCAGTACTAATGTATTGCAGTATAATGTCATTTTACAGTCCCTGTAACAGCGTGATAGCTGTTCTTGTCCGTTAGTCCCGGGTGTCAGCTGTAATACACAGCGGACACCTGCAGAATATGTTGCGGGCGCAGCGCGTGAGCCCGCTCCATATATAACCCCTCGCACCACGACATGCTATCAAGTCGTGGTGAGCCAAGGCGTTAATGCGCAGCGGATGGTGCAAAGTGAAAATTAACATTTTCCACTGATATGCCATTTTAATGCACAATATATTGTGCCCAGTTTGTGCCACTGAAGACAAATACCTCATACAATGTTGAGCGGGTTCTCCCGGATATAAAATGTCATATATGTGGACGTAAGCTGGTGTTTGGGCACGCTGTGGGGCTCAGAAGGGAGGGAACGCCATTTGGCGCGCAGATTTTGCTTGGTAACTGTTCTGTTTGGCGTTTTGCTGGTATCTCCGTTTATAATGTGGGGGTATGTGTAAACTGGGCAGAGTACATCAGGGCATAATAAAAGGGTTTAATAATGGGGTACATAAATAATAATTTGCAGATATGTGGCCTTTGCCGCACTGATAAATGGCGCCCGATCCTATCCGCTTTTGGACACTCTGCACATTTTGCATCGACATATTCTGAGAGCCAGAACTTTTTTATTTTTTCTCCAACGGAGCTGTGTGAGGGTTTATTTGTTGCAGGACAATCTGTACTTTTCATTAGTACCATTTTAGGGTACATGTGATCTTTTTTTTATCACTTTTTATTAGATTTTTTTGGAAGCAAAGTGACAAAGAAACATAAATTATGACAATGTTTTTTGTATTTTTTTTTTACATTTTTCACCGTGCGGTATAAATGACATTTTACTTTATTCTGCGGGTCGGTACGATTACGGCGATACCATATGTATATAGGTTTTTTATGTTTTGTGGCGATTGCGCAATAAAATCACTTTGATAAAATTATTTATTTTTTGTGTCACCATATTCGGAGAGTCATATTTTATATTTTTCCGTCAAAAAAGCGGTGTAAGGGCTTGTTTTTTGCGGGATGGGTTGTAGTTTTTATTGGTACTATTTTGGGGTACATGCGACTTTTTGATCACTTTTTATTCTATATTTTGGGAGGGTTGATGACCAAAAAAAAGTGATTCTGACATTGTTTTTTAATTATTTTTTTTGCTGTGTTCACCGTGCGGGAAAAATAATATTATTGTTTTATAGTTTGGGTCGTTACGAACGCGGTGATACCAAATATGTGTACTTTTTTTAACATTTTCATTTTTTTCCTATAATAAAAGACTTATTATAGGGAAAAAAGCATTATTTTCTTTTGTAACTTTTATAACTTGTTTTTACACTTTTATAAAACTTTTTTATTACTTTTTTTTTTACTTTTTACTTGTTTTACTTGAAGCCTGGCAGCACTGATCGCTGCTATAATACATTACACTACCTAGGTAGTGTAACGTATTATAAACTGTAAGTGTGACGCTGAAATTCACACTGACAGGAAGCTAATGAGAACCAGCATCCGGCTGGTTCTCATAGGCTGCTGTGCATGGCAGACCCGGGGGTTATATGGCCCCCGGTTCTGCCTTATAACCGACTGCAGCACCCGCAATCGGTCCCCGGGAAAGTTTGTTGTAGCAACAAACTTTCCAGTTTGTTATAGCAACAAACTTTCCAGTTCATTGCTACAACATACTTTCCCTGCGATCACATGACCGGGACCTGAACTAATCAGGTCCCGATCATATCTCCGGGACCAGAGGCAGGTGATAACAGCGCGATCCGGGTGTCAGCGCTACTCTGAGACACCCGGATCGCTCTTTTAACACCCACCGTGAATTCACGTCGGCACTGCACAGAGCCCAGCAAGTGCCGACGTGAATATACAGTGGGCGGTCGGGAAGCGGTTAAAAAGTTATTACTTTTGGAATGTAACTATGAAAAAATTTAAATTACAAAAATTTAAATTGGCTTTGTCATCAAGGGATAAAATGTAATAAAAAAAAATAGCTGTGGTCACTCAAACTAAAAAAGGAGCATATTTCTATGTCCAGTAGATGTTTATTACTATTATGTCATACAAATAAAATCAGTTAATTAAAATGTTAATTTAATATTATCATATCCAGAGAGAACTTTAAGAATCTCATAAAATCAGATATGTTCAAAAGTATGATCATAAGTACAATAGGATAATTGTTAAGGTATGTTATGATTGACTTTTCTTTCTCAATTTTTTGAAGGCCTTACAATGATCCTATACACACTAGAAATAATACGTATGCTTCTAAATGCATCATTTTCATATCCATTCTTCATATAAACTTGTTATTTGAGAGCGTCAACTTTTCTCAGTCACTACATAATATCCAATCAACACAACCTATCAACACAATGGAATGAAAGATAAACAATATTGAAAATAAATATAATACTTATATTTTGTAAATGGATACTTTGAGAATTGCATGACATGAGATTGTGTATAAAAAAATAAACAATTTAAATAAAATCTGATAGAGCACAAGTATATACACTACCGTTCAAAAGTTTGGGGTCACCCAGACAATTTTGTGTTTTCCATGAAAACTCACACTTATATTTATCAAATGAGTTGCAAAATGACTAGAAAATATAGTCAAGACAATGACAAGGTTAGAAATAATGATTTTTATTTGAAATAATAATTTTCTCCTTCAAACTTTGCTTTCGTCAAAGAATGCTCCATTTGCAGCAATTACAGCATTGCAGACCTTTGGCATTCTAGCTGTTAATTTGCTGAGGTAATCGGGAGAAATTTCACCCCATGCTTCCAGAAGCCCCTCCCACAAGTTGGATTGGCTTGATGGGCACTTCTTGTTTACCATACGGTCAAGCTGCTCCCACAACAGCTCTATGGGGTTGAGATCTGGTGACTGCGCTGGCCACTCCATTACAGATAGAATACCAGCTGCCTGCTTCTTCCCTAAATAGTTCTTGCATAATTTGGAGGTGTGCTTTGGGTCATTGTCCTGTTGTAGGATGAAATTGGCTCCAGTCAAGCGCTGTCCACAGGGTATGGCATGGCATTACAAAATGGACTGATAGCCTTCCTTATTCAAAATCCCTTTTACCTTGTACAAATCTCCCACTTTACCAGCACCAAAGCAACCCCAGACCGTCACATTACCTCCACCATGCTTGACAGATGGCGTCAAGCACTCTTCCAGCATCTTTTCAGTTGTTCTGCGTCTCACAAATGTTCTTTCGTGTGATCCAAACACCTCAAACTTCGATTCGTCTGTCCATAACACTTTTTTTCCAATCTTCCTCTGTCCAATGTCTGTGTGCTTATGCCCATATTAATATTTTCCTTTTATTAGCCAGTCTCAGATATGGCTTTTTCTTTGCCTCTCTGCCCTGAAGGCCAGCATCCCGGAGTCGCCTCTTCAGTGTAGACGTTGACACTGGCGTTTTGCGGGTACTATTTAATGAAGCTACCAGTTGAGGACCTGTGAGGCATCTATTTCTCAAACTAGAGACTCTAATGTACTTGTCTTGTTGCTCAGTTGTGCAGCGGGGCCTCCCCTTTCTCTTTCTACTCTGGTTAGAGCCTGTTTGTGCTGTCCTCTGAAGGGAGTAGTACACACCGTTGTAGGAAATCTTCAGTTTCTTGGCAATTTCTCGCATTGAATAGCCTTCATTTCTAAGAACAAGAATAGACTGTCGAGTTTCACATGAAAGCTCTCTTTTTCTAGCCATTTTGAGAGTTTAATCGAACCCAAGAATGTAATGCTCCAGATTCTCAACTAGCTCAAAGGAAGGTCAGTTTTATAGCTCCTCTAAACAGCAAAACTGTTTACAGCGGTGCTAACATAATTGCACAAGGGTTTTCAAGTGTTTTCTAATCATCCATTAGCCTTCTAACACAGTTAGCAAACACAATGTACCATTAGAACACTGGAGTGATGGTTGCTGGAAATGGGCCTCTATACACCTATGTAGATATTGCATTAAAAACCAGATGTTTGCAGCTAGAATAGTCATTTAGCACATTAACAATGTATAGAGTGTATTTCTGATAAATTTAATGTTATCTTCATTGAAAAAAACTGTGCTTTTCTTGCAAAAATAAGGAAATTTCGAAGTGACCCTAAACTTTTGAACAGTAATGTACATCTTTAACCCATTAGTGACCGCCAATATGCCTTTTCACGGTGGCCCCCAACGGGCCTTATTCTGAATTATACGTCTTTTTATCAGAATAGATAACCGTGAAAAGGGGCAAACTCCATGCTCTCAGCTGCCTCCGGTAGCTGAGGGCTTTGAGATAGAAATCTGCCCGTTTAACCCCTTCGATGCGGTGCAAAATAGCGAGCGATGCATCAAAGGGGTTTTGGAGGGGGGAGGGAGCTCCACCTCTCACCCCACTGGCACCCCGCATGCGATCGCAAGGTGTCGGTGCTTTCTATGGCAGACGGGGGCCTTACACTGACAGGCAATAATACGCTGCAGTATAGAAGTATTGCAGTCTATTATTAAAACGATCAAACAATTGCATAGTAAAGTCCCCTAGTGGGACTAATAAAAAAGTAAAAAAAAGGTTTAATAAAGTTAAATAAATAAATAACCCCCCCCCCCCCCCAAAAAAAATGAAAAACCCCTTTTCTCTTAAAATAATGCTTTATTATGATTAAAAAAAAGTTAAAAAGTTACACATATTTGGTATCGACACGTCCGTAACAACCTCAACTATAAAGCTATTATGTTATTTAACCCGCTCGGCAAACGCTGTAAAAAAGAAAAGAAAAAACAATGCCAGAATTAAATAAAAATTTGATAAAAAGTGATCAAAAAGTTGCATGCACTCTAAAATGGTACCGATGAAAACTACAATTCGTCCAGCAAAAAAAAAAAAAGCCCTCATACAGCTACATCGGCGAAAAATAAAAAAGTTATGGCTCTTCAAATATGTAGACACAAAAACAAATAATTTTGAAAAAACTGTGTTTTTACTGTGCAAAAGTAGTAAAACATAAGAAAACAGTATAAATTTGGTATTGACGCAATGTTAACGACCCACTGAATAAAGTTATTGTGTTATTTATACCACACAGTAAACGGTGTAAATCTAGGACGCAAAAAAGAGTGGCAAAATGTATGTGTTTTTTTCCATTACCCCCCAAAAAAGTTAATAAAATTAAATAAAAAAATTATATTTACCCCAAAATGGAGCTATTAAAAAATACAACTTGTCCCGCAAACAACAAGACCTTACACAGCTATGTCGACGCAAAAATAAAAAAGTTATAGCTCTTGGAAAGCGACGATGGAAAAACTTAAAAAAATAGCTTGGTCATTAAGGTTTAAAAGAGGCTGGTCATTAAGGGGTTAATATTATATCACTACTTAGGCCCCATGCACACGACCGTGTTCGGTCCGTGATATACGGTCCGCATGTCGGCTGCATGTCCCGGACCGAACACAGTGCAGGGAGTCGGGCTCCTAGCATCACACTTATCTATGACGATAGGGGTCACTGCCTGTCCGCGGAACTACTGTCCCGTACTGTAATCATGTTTTAGTGTGTGACAGTAGTTACGTGGATAGGCAGTGACACCTAGCGTCATAGATAAGTATGATGCTAGGAGCCCGGCTCCCTGTACTTTGTACGGTCCGGGACAAGCGGCCGACATGCGGACCGTATATCACGGACCGAACACGGTCGTGTGCATGAGGCCTTAAATTTACCCAATCATTTTAAATTCCACATGGCACCTTTTTATGGTTTGTAGGATTAAAAATATAAACTTAGAGAGGTTGCAGATTTCAGTCAAATGAGGAAGGAAAACTGCTAAGGAACCTTGCAACCATAGGAAAAAATAGGACCATGTTTTTACAAGGTTGCTAGCAAGTTTCTTTCCCATAGGGGAATATTTTAAACATTCATGAGTTGCAGTAATGCTACAATTTTACTACAAATCGCAGTTGACTTTTACCAAGGAGCCCTAGCCTAAACTGAAATTTTGAAGGTTTCACTGTCACAAAAACAGCATCTATATTCATATTTATGATTGGATGACTTCTCTTATATATTATATCACACATTAAATCAGTATATAGTAGTACAGAAGTACATCGATATTCACTGTAAAATAAATCATTCGTTTTCACTGGGATGCCTTATATGTCATTATTACTAGATTCGGGCAAATGAATAATTCATGAAATGATGCAAAGTAATGACACATGTTGGGGTCTTTGCTATTTTTGAGAACTATTTATGCTTACATATAAATAAATACAAGAATCTGAGGAAAGAGTCAAAGCTTTGCTAAGCCAATGTATAGAAAATAACGTGTACATAGAAAACGTCTCTGTTGACAAGCAACTACAAGGAATTATATGGTACTAAAGGGGGTTTTACACAGGACGATAATCGGGCAGACGAACGTTCATAGAACGAGCAAACACTCGATCGTCTGCTAATCCTATAGTTTTAAAAAAGTTAAATATTATCATTGTCGGCCGCACATCTCCCTGTGTAAACAGGGAGAAGTGCTGCCGACATGATAATAACGTGTGGGGACGAGCGATCGGAGTAACGACTGTTCGTCCCCATCCATAGCTCCGTGTGACAGGAGCAAACAAGCGCCGATCAGCGAAGTCTCGTTGATCGCTGCTCGCTGCATTGGCCGATTATCGGCCGGTGTATTAGGGCATTAACCATGAAACTAGCTCTCCTTAGCATGTAAAATACAGCAGATAAAATAAGGTTTTGTATACAAAAGAACAACTACAGGAAAAAGAGCAATGCTTAAGAAACTAGTCTGACAACAGAATGTGCAAAATAATTTTATTTCAAAAGATAATGTCGCAAAAGCAGATGCTTCAGAGATGTCAGCTCTCATTCAGTGGCGTAACTACCGCTATAGCATGAGGGGGCCCGTGTCGCCCGCCGGCACGGGCCCCCACCATGGCCGGAGGCTCCTCTAGCAGCCGCTATGGCTGCTACAGCACGACTCCACTGAATACTATGGCAGAGCAGGGAGGTATCTCCCTGCTCTGCCATTAAACGGGTTGATCCTACATAAGACATGTATCCCCTATCCACAGCATAGGAGATACATGTGTGATCACTGGCAGCGATAGGGAGAACGGGGGACCGAAAGTCCCCTGAAGTTCTCCATGACAAACCTCGGACTTCCGGGGTCTGTGTCGGCAGCTCCGTAGAAACCAGCGCTCCTTTCATTTTTATTGAGCTGCGCAGACTCCGAAAGTCAGAGGTTAGTTATGGAGAACTTCGGGGGACTTTCGGTCCCCCGTTCTCCTTATCAGTGCCAGCGATCACACATGTATCCCCTATCCTGTGGCTAGGGGATACATGTCTTTTGTAGGACACACTATAGGTCGGATTTTTTAGGGAGTTGGGGCTGCATGGCGTTACCTACAGGGGGGGCTGTATAGCGTTACCTACAGGGGGGCTGTATAGCGTTACATACAGGGGGGGCTGTATAGCGTTACCTACAGGGGGGCTGCATAGCGTTACCTACAGGGGGGCTGTATGGCATTACCTACAGGGGGGGCTGTATAGCGTTACCTACAGGGGGGGCTGTATTGCGTTACCTACAGGGGGCTGCATGGCGTTACCTACAGGAGGGGCTGTATGGCATTACCTACAGGGGGGCTGCATGGCGTTACCTACAGGGGGGCTGTATGGCGTTGCCTACAGGGGGGCTGTATGGTGTTACCTACATGGGGGGCTGTATGGCGTTACCTACAGGGGGGCTGTATAGCGTTACCTACAGGGGGGGCTGTATGGCGTTACCTACAGGGGGGGCTGTATGGCGTTATCTACTGGGGAGGGCTGTATAGCGTTATCTACAGGGTGGGCTGTATGGCGTTATCTACAGGGGGCTGTATGGCGCTATTTATAAAGGGGTCTGTATGGCGTTATCTACAGGGTGGGCTGTATGGCGTTATCTACAGGGGGGCTGTATGATGTTATCTACAGAGGGGGCTGTATGGCGTTATCTACAGGGGGGCTGTATGGCGTTATCTACAGGGGGCTGTATGGCGTTATCTACAGGGGGGGCTGTATGGTGTTATCTACAGGGGGGGGCTGTATGGCGTTATTTACAGGAGGGCTGTAAAAAAGGCACTATCTACAAGGGGGGATGTGTGACACCCAGGGGAGGGGGGCCCAGTCAAAAGTTTGCTATTGGGCCCAGTCTTTCCTAGTTACGCCCCTGCTCTCATTATAACCGATTAGGAATCATTTTACAAATTACTTTAAAAATACTTTCAATTACAGTACTTTGTATGTTTCCTTCCTTGTTCCTTTGCAGAATTTTAGTTTTGCCAATTGCCACATGATGGGCATAATATTGGAAGATGGAGAGGTGCCAATTTAAAACAGCTCAAATGAATATACTATGAACCGACAAAAAAATAGAAGAACCATATAGTTTAGTGAGTAAATTTTGGAGCCCCAAATCCCAATATTTGAATTCAGGGCACCCTACTAGGGCCGAAGGATATTAAAAAGAATTAGAGCATTAACTATCCATTCCAGGGACTGTACAAAGGACCAGGGGGCATCCTTTATGGAGTAAAGGTGATTCTAGCATCAATGTAGGAAAAGATTACTTACAATTAGAGTATTAAAACTGTGGAGTGCTCTAACAAGGTATAGGCATGGCAAATACAGTATTTATAAAAAGCTAGATATGACTATTTCAATTGAGAACTATAACTAAGGGAGACTGAGATTTTATTTGATCCAGGATAATTTTTGTGCTGCTGTAAAGAGGCAGGAAGGAATTTCTTCCCAATATGGCAAAATTGGCTAAAATTGCCCAGGTAGAATTTTTTTTAGTCCTCCTTTAGTTCAAACTGCCATAACTCTTTCTGCCCAAAAAAACAAAACAATGTAAGGCTATGTTCACACGGGGTATTTTGCCGCGTTTTTTGACGCGGAAACCGCGTCGCAAAACTCGGCAGAAACGGCCCGAGAACGCCTCCCATTGATTTCAATGGGAGGCGTCTTTTTCCCGCGAGCAGTAAAACTGCCTCGCGGGAAAAAGAAGCGACATGCCCTATCTTCGGGCGCTTCCGCCTCTGACCTCCCATTGACTTCAATGGGAGGCAGGAGAAAGTGTATTTCTCGCTGTTTTATGCCCGCGGCGCTCAATGGCCGCGGGCAAAAAACGGCGCGATAATTGCCGCGAAAATCGGCGTGCAGGGAGAGGAATATCTGCCTCAAAGTTCCAAACGGAATTTTGAGGCAGATATTCCTCCCCCAAAATACTCCGTGTGAACATAGCCTAAACATGTGTCATTGAGAGCAGAAAAAAATAGCAGAAAAAGCCACCAGTGTGCTCACCCAATATTTCATCCTGGGATCTGTAGTTCCTCAATGGATTGCAATTGGAAGGGGAGCTTGTAGGCAGACAAGGATTCCAATGTATAGAAGAATGTAGAAAAACTAATGTCCCAATAAAGCTCTTTTTTTACATTTTCAAAAGTGGATTTGCCGAGGATTTTTTTCTACATTCTTCTATATGTCATTGAAGCTTACTTCAATTTCAAGTTGCATCCAATTTATGAAGTATCCAATGACTCATACAAGAATTCATGCTATATATGTTTTTTTCGATATACTGCACTTGAAGCCATATGTTAGCTCTTCAAAACCTCTTCAGGTTGGCCACCATCTCTATAAAATATATTTATTTGAAAACATATATTTTACTTGCAGTAAACATAGTTAAAGTAGTGAGTTACGTGTCACTAATGTGCCATCAGGTTTACTAAAGACCAAAGCTGAGAAAATGATTGTAGTTTAAAATGTTATGAGAGCACAGTTTAGTCATGTGTGGTATTAATTCTTTGTTAAAACAAGTAAGACACAATTTTTATAGCAGCACATAATAGCACAAAATCCGATTGACCTAGCCTGTGCCTTAGTGCAGAACTAGAAGTATCTGAGTAGAAGGGTTAGACCATGAGGTAATGGACTATGATTACCATTCATGAAGCTATGATTACTTCTTCGTTTTCTTGACTGCTAGAATTATTCTATTGGTATGCCTGATATTACATTGTGGATGCTGTTTTTCCGCGATTTCCATATAAAATGTCTATCAAAATCATATTGTTAAAAACAATGATTGCAAGCTTTTGACAAAAAAATGTGACCTTAACTAGCCATGACTAATACCATATGGATTTTCACTTTTCTCTGTAGTTCACTTTATACCACACAGTTACATATTCTTTAGTATATAACCATATAAGTTGGCCACTATATATACTAAATAGCGCATGTTGAAGGAATAAGAGAACACTGTCTCATACTTTAAACATAAAGGACAGAATTACCACTTTGTTTGCAACTGTTTTATTTTTTCGTCGACATAGCCATAAGAGGGCTTGTTTTTGTGGGACAAGTTGTAGTTTTTCATGCCACCATTTATTATACCATATAATATACTGAGAAACGGAGAATTTTTTGGGGGGGTGTTTTGTTTTTACGGTATGTTAAAAACGACATGTTCACTTTATTCTATGGGTTGATACAATTACGATGATACCAAATGTATATGTTTTTTTTATGTTTTACCGCTTTTATAAATAAAACAATCTGTTAAAAAAAATTGACACATTCTGAGAGCCATAATTCTTTTTCTTTTTCCGTCGAATGAGATGGCTTATTTTCTGCAGGGCAAACTTTAGTTTTTATTGGTTCCATTTTGAGGTACAGATGACTTTTTGATAATTTTTTAAAGTCAACAAAAACAGCAATTTGGGTATTTTTTTTTTTTTTATGCCGTTTACCGAACAGGTTAAATAACGTTATATTGTAATAGATTATAACGGATGCAGAGATAACAGTTATGTTAACCTCTATTTTTTTACTATTACTTGTAAATGAGCACTGATCGAAGATATAGCACTCCGATTGGAAATTATTGTACTGCATGGGAACGAACAGGAACGAATGATCCTGTTCGTTGCCATACAGTACCATAATTTCATGACGGTGTGCTATATCACATACAGAGTGCATTATTGTCGGCAGCACATCCCTTTTGCACGGGGAGATATGCTGCGACAATTAATATTTTTACTGCCACATACAGTGGCTGATTAAGTAGACCATAGGCCCTGAGCTGTTACCAAAACTTGGGCCCCCCTTCTCCACCGCCGTCCTGCCATGTCTATTGTTAACACTACCTTTTTGTGCAATCATTAACAAATGGGTATTACAATGTAATGTCGGAGTTGGAAGACAGACAGGTGAGCCCTTATATACCCGTCCCTGCCTACTTGCACGGCCCGTCCTAGGCGACGGCGTACAACTGGGCGACGGTCCAGACGCTCAATAAGTGCACGACAGACAAACAGACAAGGGTACAAAGAAGCTAAGGGAAATGGGGCAGTTGCCCACGGCAAGACCGTGAGCAACAAGAGTAGTGAACGAGCCGAGTCAAACCAGGAGTGTACGAGGTACCAAACGCAGAGCAGGAGAGTAGTCAGTAAATCCAGGGTCAATTTAAAACAGAGGTCAATAGTACTAGCAGGACCAGCAGAGCCAGGAAACCAGACAGAATCACAGGCAAAGGAAGAGCAGGAAATTAAGGTATAAATAGACCGAGGGCGGGAGCTAGCTCCATCTGGCCAGGCTGTGATAGGTTCTCCCTCTCCTCAGCCTACCAGCCTGAGTGGTAGCAGATCGAGTCACTCCATCAGACCTAGGAGCAGATTTAGACTGATTAACCACGGGCGTCGACACAGAACCTGTGTCAGGCAAACCCTTTACAGTACCCCTCCTTTTATGAGGGGCCACTGGACCCTTCCTAGGTGGACCTGACTTATTGGGGAACCGAAGATGGAACCTCCTGAGCAATACTCCAGCGTGAACATCCCGGGTGGGTACCCAAGTCCTCTCCTCAGGCCCATATCCTCTCCAATGGACCAGGTACTGGAGGGAGCCTTGGACCATCCTGCTATTCACAATCTTGGCCACCTCGAATTCTACCCCTTCAGGGGTGAGAACAGGGACTGGAGGTTTCCTCGAGGTAGCCAAGGACGGGGAGCAGCGTTTCAGGAGGGAGGCACGAAACACGTTGTGTATTTGAAAAGACGGGGGTAACTCCAGCCGGAAGGAGACAGGGTTAAGGACCTCAATGACCTTGTACGGCCCTATATACCAGGGAGCAAATTTTTTGGACATGACTTTAAGAAGCAAACCAGATCCCGACAACAAACAAGGGGTTAGCAGAACGTCTTCTATCTGCCTTCTATCTTTTGTATGCTCTGGGACGCCTCTAGGTTCTTCTGAACCTGGACCCAGACTGTGCACAGTTCCCGATGAACTACATCTACCTCGGGATTGTTGGAACCACCAGGTGAAACGGAGGAGAACCGTTGATTAAACCCAAAATTACAGAAAAAGGGGGGGACCCCTGACGAGTTACTGACCCGGTTATTAAGGGAAAATTTGGTGAGGGGAATGAAGGAGACCCAATCATATTGACAGTCGGAGATAAAACACCTTAAATATTGTTCTTGAGACTGATTAGTCCTCTCAGTTTTGCCATTAGTTTCAGAATGGAAGGCCGAGGAGAAGGACAGATCAATCTCCAACTTTTTACAGAAAGCTCTCCAAAACAAAGAAACAAATTGTACCCCTCTGTCAGAAACAATATTGACAGGAACCCCATGGTGACGCAGGATCTGTTTGACAAACAAGTTAGCTAACGTCTTGGCATTGGGTAGTTTCTTGAGGGGCACAAAGTGGCACATTTTACTGAAGCGGTCTACTACAACCCACACCACCGACTTGCCTTAAGATGGAGGCAGATCGGTGATAAAATCCATGGAGATATGGGTCCAAGGTCTCTGGGGAATGGGCAAAGAACATAGTAAGCCCGCTGGTCGGGACCTGGGAGTCTTGGACCTAGCACAAATTTCACAAGCGGCGACGTAGGCCTTAACGTCTTTAGGCAACTCAGGCCACCAATAGTTTCTAGCAATGAGGTGCTTTGGACCCAGGATGCCTGGGTGGCCAGATAGTGCAGAGTCATGATTTTCCATGAGTACCCTTAGCCGGAATTGCAGGGGAACAAACAGCTTGTTCTCAGGAAGGTTCCCGGGAGCTGAACCTTAATCAGCCGCAATTTTGGAGACTAAGTCAGAATCAACAGAGGATATGATTATACCTGGGGGAAAAACACAAGCAGGATCCTCCTCAGGAGGAGGGCTGGCCATGAAGCTATGCGACAGTGCATCAGCTTTAATATTTTTAGACCCTGCCCTATAGGTGACCACAAAGTGTAATCTAGTAAGAAACAACGCCCATCGAGCTTGTCTCGGGTTTAGCCACCGGGCAGATTCTAGGAAAACCAGATTCTTGTGGTCGGTAAGGACAGCTACCTGGTGCCTAGCCCCCTACAAGAAGTGGCGCCACTCTTCAAATGCCCATTTAATGGCTAAGAGTTTGCGGTTGCCCACGTCATAGTTACTCTCAGTGGGCGAGAACTTCCTGGAGAAGTAGGCACAGGGACAGAGATGGGTAAGGGACCTGGTACCCTGGGACAAGGCAGCACCCACTCCCACCTCGGAGGCGTCAACCTCCACGATGAATGGCTCCATTTGGTTAGGCTGAATCAGCACTGGGGCCGAGATAAAGCACTTCTTAAGGACCTCAAAAGCCTGGACCGCCTCTGGAGGCCAGTGGAGGAGATCAGCACCTTTGCGAGTAAGATCCGTAAGAGGCTTAGCGATGACCGAGAATTTAGCAATAAATCTCATGTAATAATTAGCAAACCCCAGGAAGCACTGTAACGCCTTCAGGGAGGCAGGTTGGACGCATTCAGCCACAGCCTGAACCTTGGCAGGGTCCATGAGGAATTCATTAGGAGTGAGGATTTGACCCAAAAATGGTATCTCCTGCACCCCAAACACACATTTTTCGGATTAAGCAAAGAGTTTGTTTTCCCGAAGGGCCTGGAGCACCTTCCTGACATGCTCAATGTGGGAGGACCAGTCCTTGGAAAATACAAGTATGTCATCAAGGTACATAACAAGAAATACCCCCAGGTAGTTTCTTAAAATCTCATTTATGAAATTCTGGAAGACCGCGGGAGCATTACACAACCAAAAGGGCATGACGAGGTATTCGAAATGACCTTCGGGTGTGTTAAACGCAGTCTTCCACTCATCCCCTTCTCTGATTCGGATAAGGTTATAAGCCCCCGAAGATCAAACTTAGAGAACCATTGGGCCCCCTGAACCTGATTGAAGAGATCAGGAATCAAAGGAAGGGGATACTAGTTCCTTACAGTGACCTTATTCAAGTTCCGGTAATGGATGCACGGCCTAAGACCACCAATCTTCTTCCCTACAAAGAAGTAGCCAGCACCTACTGGAGAAGTAGAGGGGCGAATGTAACCCTTGGTCAGGCTTTCCTGGATATATTCTCTCATGGCCTCACGTTCGGGACAAGAGAGATTAAAAATCCTACCCTTAGGGAGCTTAGCTCCTGGTACCAAATCGATTGCGCAATCGTATTCTCTATGAGGAGGTAACACTTCGGAGGCCTTTTTAGAAAAAAACATCAGCGAAGTCCTGAATAAACTCAGGTAGAGTGTTCACCTCCTCAGGGAGAGAAATAAAATTAACAGAAAAACAGGACGTCATGCATTCATTACCACATTTGGTAAGATTCCCAGTATTCCAGTTAAACGTGGGATTATACATCTGCAACCAAGGAAGGCCTAGAACCAAATCGGACGATAATCCCTGCATCACCAGTACAGAGCACTTCTCCAAATGAATGGAGCCAACAATGAGTTCAAAAACAGGGGTATGCTGCGTTAAATAACCATTAGCAAGTGGAGTGGAGTCGACACTCACTACAGGGGCAGGTTTAGGCAAATCAATCAATGGCATAGCTAGAGACATAGCAAATTCCACAGACATAATATTAGCAGAAGACCCTGAATCCACGAAGGCACTGCCGGTGGCAGACCTACCCTCAAAAGAGACCTGAAAGGGAAGCAAGATCTTATTAGGTTTCATATTTAAATACATGTGCGCCCAAGTGACCTCCCCGATGTTCTCTTAGGCGCGGAAGTTTTCCGGCTGCTTATTCTTACACCTTGGACAGTTGTTCACTTGATGCTTGTCATCCCCACAGTAGAAGCAGAGACCATTCTTCCTGCGGAGCTCTCTACATTGTTGGGGAGACACGGAGTCCCCGAGTTGCATTGGTTCATCCGAGATTCCCGTGGAAGAACGAAGCAACGGAACCTCAGGAACCATCATGGGGGAGCCAGAGGAGAAGGCACAAGAACGTTGAAGTCGTCGTTTCCTGACACGTCGGTCAAGACGTACCGCTAAAGCCATAACCTGATCTACAGAGTCAGAAGAGGGATAGCTAACTAATAGGTCTTTCAGGGCGTTCGACAGACCCAATCTAAACTGGCACCTCAAGGCAGGGTCATTCCACCGAGAAGCTACGCACCACTTCCTAAAGTCAGAACAGTACTCCTCAACGGGTCTCTTACCCTGACGTAAGGTCACCAGCTTACTCTCGGCAAAGGCAGTCTTGTCAGTCTTGTCATAGATGAGCCCGAGAGCAGAAAAAAAAAGGTTAATAGAGGAACGTTCAGGGGCGTCAGGAGCCAAGGAGAAGGCCCATTCTTGGGGGCCGTCCTGGAGCCGGGACATAATTATACCCACTCGCTGGCTCTCAGAACCTGAGGAGTGGGGTCTTAATCGGAAATAGAGCCTACAACTCTCCCGAAAGGAGAAAAAAGTATTCCGGTCCCCTGAGAACTGGTCAGGCAACTTGAGGTGGGGTTCAAGAGGTGAGGTGGAGGGCACTACCTGGTTAGCATCATGCTGGTTACACCTCTGAGCCAGGGCTTGGACCTGTAGAGAGAGACCCTGCATTTGCTGAGCCAGGGTCTCAAGGGGGTCCATAGTTGTGTAGGAACCAGGGTAGAAAAGGTATATGGGCCTGTGATTATGTAATGTCGGGGTTGGGAGACAGACAGGTGAGCCCTTATCTACCCGCCTTATCTACCCGCCACTCAGTACCTGCCTACTTGCACGGCCCGTCCTAGGCGACGGCATACAACTGGGCGACGGTCCCTACGTTCAATAAGTGCACGACAGATAAACAGACAAGGGTACACAGTAGCTAAGGGAAATGGGGCTGTTGCCCACGGCAACACCGTGAGCAACAAGAGTAGTGAACGAGCCGAGTCAAACCAGGAGTGTACGAGGTACCAAACGCAGAGCAGGAGAGTAGTCAGTAAAGCCAGGGTCAATTTGAAGCAGAGGTCAATAGTACTAACATGACCAGCAGAGCCAGGAAACCAGACAGAATCACAGGCAAAGGAAGAGCAGGAAATGAAGGTATAAATAGACCGAGGGCGGGAGTTAGCTCCGTCTGGCCAGGCTGTGATAGGTTCTCCCACTCCTCAGCCTACCAGCCTGAGTGGTAGCAGATCGAGTCACTCTATCAGACCTAGGAGCAGATGCAGATTAATTAACCACGGGCATCGACACAGAACCTGTGTCAGGCAAACCCTTTACATACGATTCCCCTTCTCAAAGGGCTATATTACTACATATTGACAATCTCTAACCATCGTTGACATCATCACACTGTGCAGGGACACATCCTCCTGACAAGGGGAACGTTAACACTCATTTTTTTTATTAGTCCTGGACTACACAAATACTTTTTTGTGAAATACAAGGATTTCCTATCATAAACATGTCAGGACAGGTGACAGATTCCCTATAAATCCAGTGAATTACTGGTGAATGTCTTCTCAGATTCTAGTAGTTTTTTTCCTCTTTTCTTCTCCATCCAGTCCAGATATCATGACGACTTCTACCGGCCATGCCCCATTTCTGCAGAATTTGCCACTCAGATATCTTTGGCTCCTCACTTTTCCAACATTTCCACACCTATAGACGAAGATAAAATTCTCATGGTGCCACATACTGTGGCCCTAAATATAATAGCACCATACACTGTGCCTCTGAATATAACAGTAACATACACTGTGCCCCTGAATATAATTGGCACCACACACACACACACACACACACACACACACACACACACACACACACACACACACACACTGTCCCCTGTATATAGTGCCACTCACAATGCTCCTGTAGATAGTGGTACACACCTTCCCATAGATAGTGCCACACAACCCCCTTTGGATAGTGCCACCCCCATAGATAGCGCCACACATAGCCTTTGTCCATAGTGCCACACACAGCCCCCTGTACATAACGCCACACGACTCCCTATTGATAGCGCCACATGACCCCTTGTAGAAAACACCACACAGCCCCCTGTAGATAACGCCACACACATCCTCCTGTAGGTAGCGCCGCACATAGCGCCCTGCATAAAGTGCCACACACAGCCCCCTGTAGATCGTAAAAGACACCCACTTGTAGCTAGTGCCACACACCCATCTCTGTAGATAGAGCACACACACCCTCTCCGTAGATAGCAACACACACCCCCTATAGAGGGCGCCACATGCCCCGTTGCTATTGCCACACACCCCCTGTAGATAGTGCCACACAGCCCCCTTGTAGAAAGTGCCACACAGCCCCCCATAAATAGCGCCACATACAGCCCCCTGTAGAAAGTGGCACAGATAGCCCCCTGTAGATAGCGCTACACCCCCCGTGTAGAAAGCTCCACACACCACCACTGTAGTTACCACCACACAGCCCCCCATGTATATAGTGGCACACAGCCCCCTGTATATAGTGCCACACACACATCCTCCTCTGTAGATAGTGCCACACACTGCCCCTGTAGATAGTGCCACACACACACTCCTTTAAATAGTGTCACACACAGACCTGTAGAGAGTGCCATCCCCCATTAGATAGCGCCCCACAGCCCCCTGTAGATAGTGCCCCCAGCCCCCTCCGGTAGATAGCGCCACACAACCCCTCTGTAGATAGGGCCACACAGCCCCTTGTAGACAGTGCCACACAGGCCCTCTGTAGATAGTGCCACACAGCCCCCTGTAGATAGTGCCACACAGCCCCCTGTAGAAAGTGTCACGCCCTGTAGATCGTACCCCCCTGTAGATAGCGTCGACCCCTGTAGATAGTGCCACACAACTCCCTGTAGAATACGCCACCCCTCTGTAGATAGCGCCACACTTACATGTCCCCGTTCCAGAACCATCCTCTTCTTCAACGATGCAGGCCTGGTCTCTTCTGGCCAGGCCACATCCAGCGGAGCGATGCAAGTAGCCCGATGGTGTCATAATGCTGCCTGCATCACAAAAAAAACACGGAATGGCCTTGCCTTGCATCTGTGTCCAAAGGACGCGGATACAATTGACTCCAGGGCCTTAAACAAAGCAGTTTTGAGCGGCCATGAGACCTCGGGGGCCTCAGGGCTCCAGGCAGCTGCCAAAACCTGACCTATGGGATCCACTTCTGGCCGTATAAAAGATGCGAACAGTAGACAAACGAGCATTTTCTCGTTTATTGGCTGATCGCTGGGTCCTTTTATACGGGCCGATGATCGTGAATGAGTTTTCCGTTCTCCCATATTATTGGCCCATTTTAAAGGGCCTTAAGTAATGATATATTAGGGGCCTTAAGTAATGATATATGGTATGCAACTTTGATTTACACTGTAACAACAACGATTGGCGAGATTAAAAAAATTCCCTTTCAGTAGGACATAGTAATGTAACGCTTCCCATTTGAACTTTGCTTTGTGTATAGTGCATAAGTTATAAGTGATCCCTATACGCTATGGGAGTTTGGTCATCAGCATTTTGAATATTAATAATATTTCGACACGAGTTTATATAAAAGTAACATTTTAAAGACAACAATATCATTCGTTTATGGCAGGGATAGTATAACTATGTAAAGGCCTACACATAAAACGTATCCTAGATATATGCATTTATTAAGAGACCATATATTATGTTATAATGTATCACAATTTAATGCAAATACCATCTTTGTTGAAACTGTTAAGCTAATGCAAGCTTTGCTGTTTCAGGGAGAAATGTGGAAATTGGAATATAAATCACAGCAGATAATTTGATAGCAGGAATGTTTTTTTTTCTCAGTGGTCTGGATGATTTCCTGTTGTTGTTTGGTCTTGGGCATTTATTTACTTAATATTGTAAAGCAGCAGGACCACATAATTACAGCAATCACTCTACGAACATATTCATCTGTTGAAAACCCGGCAGAGTAAATGAAGCAGAGAGATACCCAACAGAGATTATTTTTCTTTTTTTTTGCGCAAAAATGTAATTTAATCTATAGAATATTATGCAAAACATGCTATTTAGTAATTACCAACATAAATATAACACCTAGAATGTATATGTGGTTTAGAATCAATTACTTTCCTATGTTAGTTATATCATACATCTATATATCATGCATAAATCTGAAATATTTCATATTTATATAATTTATAATAAAAAAAATAGATAAATGGATTATACTTTTCACTATTTTTAGCCCTCCCTCACAAAAAAAGATAATGCAATAACATAAAAATTAACACACATAAGGGATGGAATATATTCTAATAGAATAGCCTAAATCTAATAACATTTCCCTGGCCTAAACAAGATTGTTAATGATAATGACTATGACTATTATAAGATTAGGTTCAAATGATGTTTGGGAAAATATCCTGATATATAAGTTTGTGTCCACTCATATTAGGGTCCTATTTAAAGTGCCTTTTCCTGGCTTCATGTGACAGTAGTTATTTATTCTATTTAATTCTATTGCTGCTGCGACTCTGCTAAGCATTTGCTAAGCAGTGACTTTTCTGTTTGATTTCACTCTCCTTATTGTTTTACCTGTGTGCAGACTGGGCTCGGTCTGGATTTCTTTGTGTTTTTCTGTGTTCAGTCCCAGAAATTACATTTCACTATGTTTATCTATGTACTTCAGTAATAGGATTTTCTCTGCTTGTGAGTTTAGATTCTTAGTTTGAAACTGGGTTGTTCTTGGTTTAGTATGTAGTGGACATCATTCTGCAGGATTTATTACATGCTTTCTGGTTTACCTTTTAGGCTTCATTCACATCTGCGCTAGGGCTCCGTTCCGACGTTCCGTCTGAGCTTTCCGTCGGAACAGAGCCCTGACAGACACAAATGGAAACCATAAGTTTCTGTTCCCATCACCATTGATTTCAATGGTGACGGATCCGGTCCCAATGGTTTCTATTTGTCTTAGTTTTGCAAGGATTCCGTCGTCTTGACAGAATCATGAGTGTAATCGAACACGCTATTGATTGCATCAAAACGATGGAACCCTTGCACAACTGAGACAAATGGAAACCATTGGGACCGGATTTGTCACCATTGAAATCAACGGTGATGGAAACGGAAACCTATGTCTGTCAGAGCTCCGTTCCGACGGAAAGCTCTGACGGAACGTTGGAACGGAGCCCTAGCGCAGATGTGATTGAAGCCTAACTTGTACTGCTGCATTTATTACATTCTTTCTGATACCCTTTACTGTGTTTGTCCTGCTAGCTTTATCACATGCTTTCTGATTTACCTTTTACTTTTCAGGTACTATTCTACTCGTTTTGCCAGTCAGCGGCTTCCCAGTGGTTATCCTGATATTCCGTCGTTTCTAACAGAGATCGCTTAGTGTTACTAGGAAGTTCCTGATAGTGGGATTGCTTTTAACAGGGCTTCAGTCCACTGTAGGTATGGCTCCTCTACAGTAAAGGTCTTTTTAAGGTTTGCCATGCAGTCCTCAGAGATTGCCTGCTGGATAGCATGTGCAAAGTCTGCAATACCTTTTTGAGTTTAACTGTACTCTGACATATATGTTTGTCTTATCTTTTGATATCCATTTTTGAATTAAATGCAGATCCATATTGATTATAATGGAGAATAGGACTCACTTGCCCAGTGTTATGTTTCCATATTTTTAAAGGGTAACTAAACCTTCAACAAACTTCTGACATGTAATAGTGACATGTCAGAAGTTTTGATCGGTGGGGGTCTGAGCAATGAGACCCCCACCGATCACTAGAATGAAGCGGCAGACGCGCGTGGGGGACCGTTGAACTGCTTAGTTGCTGATCGTCTTTTTTCAGAACCATAGACTTTCTATTGTGTCCAAACACTGTTACATCGGCTTTCCAAGAAAAGCCGTTTAAAAACCAAGCGGATCAGCGCTCACCCGAGCGCTTCTGATGCTTCGTTTTAGCGATCTGTGGGGGTCTCAGTACTCAGACCCTCAGAGATCAAAACTTCTGACATGTCACTATAACATGTCAGAAGTTTGTTGACAGTTTAGTTACCCTTTAAATGATGGGTGATTTTATGATATTTAAAAAGCATAATAAAATATTTTTACTGACGTAATGAATAAAGTTTTTGTGTGATTCTGCATTATTAATATTTGTGTTCATTATTTTAACATACTTGTAGGTATATAAAATCAAAACATATAATTTATTTACGTATAGTACAAATTATTTCACAAATTTAATTGCAGACAGTGACAATAATGATTTATAGAAAAATCTTTATTCCTATTATTCCCTACTGCCGTTGGTAAATCTAGTGTACAAATCTTCAGCAAATATTCTGAAATGAAATTGATTAAAGCAGCAATATAAATTAATGAGTGGGAATAGGTGTGTAAATTAAGTTTTTGGAGGATGGAGAATGTCCTACATATCTGCCATTCAATATAGCAGTTTACCTGCTTTAAAAAAAAACACACTAGTAGAGAATTAAAAATCCTTGTCTCTTTTAGGTCTGCTATTTGGTTAAGATGATCAGTTTAGCTTGCTCAATAACAGCTCGATCCTGCATGTCAGAGACACACAGTTGAACCGCTGTCACTGAACCCGTCAGTCCCACTGACCTGACGGATACAGGTTTTAGTGCTAGATACAGCTGCTCTGTATACAGGATATAAAGCAGCTGTTTCTCAAAAAGTAGTTTTTAAAAGGTGTACATAGTCTTTAACACATCAAATAAAAAATGTTAACACCTCTCTTTAAAGTGTAACTAAACTTTTTTTTAAAAACTTTGACATGTCATAGGGAAATGTCAGAAGTTTTGATCGGTGGGGGTCCAAACGTTGTGGCCCCCACCAATCACTAAAATGAAGCGGCAGAAGGGCTCGGGTGAGCTTTGTGTATTCCTCCGAGCAGTTTATGGTGTCAATATAAAGTCTATGAGTCCACTGCACTATTGATTCCACCAAAAAAACGAAAACCTTATGGAACAGAGACAAATGGAAACCATTTGCAACAGAAACATTACCATTGAAATCAATGTTATTGCAAACTAAAATCTATGGTTTCCGTTTGCCTTTCTGTTGATGGGTTCCTCCAATGGAAAGGTCTGATGGAACCAATCAACGGAAACCTAATGCAGATGTGAACACACTCAATAATGCAGTCAATTCAGAAGGCACTGTGCATAGAACTGTATTGCTGATTTGTAGCGCCTCCAGGAGTGTTGTAAGCGCCAAAGCATTTTTCCCCCCTCTCACACAAAAAAAATATTTATATACATATACACTTATTAAATCATACCACTATACCAGATGAAATATTACCTGCATACTGTTACTCAACACAACTCACTATAATAAGACCAATATTACCAATAATATCACAATATAAGGTCCAAATAATACTGCCACACCATAACCACATAGTGACTGAATAATACTCCCATACTATTACTAAATAATACCTCCACACCATAACCACATAGTGACTGAATAATACCCCCATACTGTTACTGACTAATACCACCACACCATAATCATATAGTGACTTAATAATACCACATACTGTTACTGAATAATACTGCCACACCATAACCACATAGTGACTGAATAATACCCCCATACTGTTACTGAATAAAAACCACTATACAAAGACCAATATTACCACCATTTTGTGACCGTATAGTGGTAGATGCCAGTTATACACAGGAGATCTGCAGAGGATATAAGCGATTACAGCACAGTTATGTCTTCTCCGATTAGTCCTTCACTTTCCCTCTTTTCTTCATCTGGCCCAGACCACTGTGACGACTTATTCCAGCCACGACTCGTCTCTGCAGAATTTGACAAAAACAGACATGTTGGTTTCTCGCTTTTCCAGCACCCTTCACACCTATACCCCATCCTCTAAACAAACTCGTAATCCAGTGCCCGAGACAGTAATAATGATCCCTCAGTGCTCGACACAATAAAAGTGCTCCATCAGTAACCGTCCCCCCTTTGTGCCCCTACAGTAATAATGCCCCCTTTATGCCTCCTGTAAATAGTAGATAGCGCCACACACAGCCCCCTGTAGATGGTGCCACACTCCCCCCTTGTATATAGTGCCAAACAGCCCCCCCTAGTAAATAGTGCCACTCAGACCCCCTCAGTAGATAGTGTCACACGGCCCCCCTTAGTAAATAGTGCACACAGACCCCCTTGTATATATATATATATATATATATATATATATATATATATATATAGTGCCACACAGCTCCCCTCTTGTATATAGTGCCACACAGACCCCCTTGTTTATTGTGCCAGACAGCCCACCTTGTATATAGTGCCACAAAGCCCCCCTTGGTAGATAGCGCCACACACAGACACCTGTAGATAGCACCACACAGCCCTCACCCCTTGTAAATAGTGCCATACAGCCCCCCCTTATTATAGTGCCACACAGCCCCTTGTATATAGGGCCACACAACCCCCCTTGTATATAGTGCCACATAGCCATCCCTCCCTTGTATATAGTGCCACACAGCCCCCCTTGTATTTAGTGCCACAAAGCCCCCTTTGTATAAAGTGCCACACAGCCCTTCCTCCCTTGTATATAGTGCTACACTGCAATCCCCCCTCCCTGTATATTGCCACACAGCCCCCCAAAAATATATTGTACTTACCTTGCCCTGTTGCCGTGACAGATGGAGAGCTGCGCAGCATCCCGACGGGACGCATGCGCAGACCAGCATGATGCAGTGACGTCATAACGCCGGCCTGCACAGGGAGCCTTCCCAGCGCCTTATAGGCTGTAGGCCTAACGTGGCCTGCAGCCTATAGTATTCATTTGTATCTTCGCCCTGAGGATGCAGATACAAGTGAATGTGGCTGTCACTAGCTCCGGAGTCCCCTCATGAGGGGGCATGTGTGGCCATGGGACTAAGGAACCTCATACTGTATGTCTAGAGAAGCTGGTGGTGGAAAGGGCATAAGGGGAACATATAGAATATTTTTTCTGGGTTCTATATTAAGAAGGTAAGTACATAGGAAGAAAGACGAGAAATAATGGCACATTTTATAAAAAGCTGAGGAGGAGGTGGTGAGACCCGAGAGAGGGGGTGGGAATAGTGATAACTGTAAAAGTTGTTTTTCAGTGAATCTGGCATGCATAATTAAGTTTATGTATTGGTTCTTTTTCTTTGTCTGTTTTTTTTTTCTTTGTCATAATGTAATCTATATTTGTAGTGTGAAACTTGATAATCCCAAAAAAATAAAATAAAAATAAAAAACAATGATAAATCAACTTTCACATAGTGATGAAATATGTTTTATATACCTTAACATTTTTTAGATCATTTTCCGTTATTTGCTGTTACTAAATATCTTCAATATTATATCACCCAGCGACAATTTTTCCTGGCAAAAATGTTTTAAGGCCAAGATATACAGTATTTAAATGGCCTTTCCTTGTATAGGTGTCAGTTTACTGGTGTACACTACTAAATCCCCTGTTATATCACATATGGGAGATTCGTTCTCCTGTACATATATGTAGATCAAAACTAAGATCATATTGCGTAAAGAAGGGAGAAGGGCAAACATTATGGAATTATAAAAAATGGCAACTCTCCCTTTTGCTACTACCCTATCCTCCTATCGAGAAAGAGGCATATGAGAATAGATCCGCCACACATGATGTGCATGAGGTGAAAACTTTAAAATGCCCCCTGGACACAATTATGAGTAAGTAATAGGGATGAGCAAATCTTTAAAAATTGTCATCTCCTTTGATTTTCCAAAATGCGAATTACTCGGATTCATTGCACATTTAAAAAATTTGATGAAGACATCTTAACTTTACATTTTTCAAACCACATCCTTATTGGAGCCCTTTTGGGGTTCTCAATGTAAAATTATGTGATGATGTAAATTTTTATATTAGTAGAGAACATGAACCTCATGGGCACATGGCTGGTGCTCTAAATTAAGTACAGATGGAATTATCTAAATTAATAAAAAGTAATTAGCGTGCTTGAAAAAGTAGTACATTTATTTTCCACTCATGCTATAAGACCATATGTATTTGTCATAGCTCAATCTACCAGACTTGAAAATTATTTTCAGATTTATTTTATTTCTTCTGAAGTTTGTATCTATCAGATGGAAACTTGCAAATAATTGAGGTGTATCAGTGCAGAAAGGCAAGAAAAGATCTTTGTTCCAGGCAGCTTTGATATATGGAATAAGGGCTGATTCAATCTCTTTCCCATTGAAAGTCATTGAAAGGAGAAGGTTATTCATATTTTGTATCAAATTTCTCCTGACATTTACTCAGGAGCATATTTCCTAACCTTTACATGGGCTTTGATTGGGTGATCACAGCTCCTGCTTCGAGAGAATAGCTCATCTGCAACCAAAATTAAATTTTATCATACAGACTTGTTTGGTTCCACATTGTGATAAACTAATCAAAAACTTGATGCATTTTTAATAGAAATCAAGAACAGTGAAATGCAGAAATGAATCAACACATTTGAGATACGTGTGTATTGTAACTTACCAATGTATTTACGTGTCTAAAGTGTTATCAAGTTGTGTCTATTCTTGTGTATTGCAAAGTAATAAATGGCAATGACTATTTGTTTGGAAAATATTCTAACTTTCTACTTTTACAGATCAAAAATGAATATTGGTAACCAAAATTTACATTCCTCAATTTTTAGAAGCATTCAGTATATATATTTTATTGTTACATGTAACAAAACGGATTCATGTAAAATAATATCATATATATATATTCTTTAGTAGCTCTAGACTACCATATTCCAACTATAGGGTACTTGTAGGACAATTCCTTATAATCCATATATATTTCATTAAAATGTAACTATTAAGATTAATTTATATGTAGTATAATGAAATATAGACAGATGTTTCTGTCACCTGTTTGCTAGAAGATAAGTCACTGGAGACTTCTGTCATATAAAACATAGAGTTATTGGATATCCGTAGCTTTAAATAACATTGTAATTTACTTACCATTCATGTAAATGATGATACTCCTTGGCATTTTCCTAGTCTATTCTACAAATGTCATCAGTTTACAACATTATAATGAATAATGAGAGTACTTACTGCTATTTACATGCTTGAATGTAAATTAAAGTCTAAATTTAAATTAGGAAAGGTATAAACAGGTCATCACGGGAGCACCATAGCTTAACTTTGGAATTAGACCATAATATAAAACCTTCAGGATGGGATACCAGCCAGGGAGCCTAGGAAATGCTATGATTATCTTTTGTAATTCAAAATACATGTAAAGGTAAGTTCCCTCATTAGATCTATTGTCTCTTGTGGCTTTTCCTCGTATCTAAATTTTTTAGTACTCTATACAGCTTTTTATTCTGCCGCTTCCTCATTCTCTTGTACTCAATCTCTCTCTAACTCTCTTTTATTTTTTCCTGCACCCTTATTATATTCTGCAGACTATGCTACCTAGAAACCTCTTAACTTCCTGCTTGTGACTACCCATATGCAAGTGGTCATATCATTTCTATAGTTAGAACAATATTGTTATATATAATACATTAAGGCCTCATATATACGACCGTGCAGTATTTACGGTAAGTAAATACTGCACAGACAGGCCACGGATGGGCCACAGAATGTCACCTGCATTTGCGGACCGTACTCACAATAATAAGTATAGGAGCATGGTCTATAATTGCGAAAGATAGGACTTGTCCTATTTTTTGCTGATCATTTCTTAGACCCGGACACACACCAGTAAATAAACGGGAATGTGTCCGTGGCTGGTAGAAATGAATTGGTCAGTATTTTATCTGCAATTACGGATCCGTAATTGTAGATAAAAATTCTGGCCATGTGCATGATGCCTTAGATAGAGACAGATATTATGAGTTTTCCACTGAGAAAAATATTGCACAAGAAATCATTCACAATTCAGAGTGAATAACATGCAAGAAAATTGATTTTCCATTATTTGCTGTTATTGAATATCTTCAATATTTTAGCATCTAGCAAAAAGTTTTTCAGGCGAGGAAATATGTCAATTATATGTAAATGGCCTTTCCTTATGCAGGGGTCAGTTTAATGGTGCACACAACTAAAGTCCCTGTTATATCACATATAGAAGATCAGTTTTTCTGTGAATGTATTTAGATCAAAAAGGGGATCAGATTGCAGCAGAAGGGAGAAGAGCAAACATTCCTGGAAATAGGAAATATTTAACCTCTCCCTTTTGCCACCATCCTATCTTCCTATATAGATAGACGCACATTAGAATAGATCAGCCATTCATGATGAATTTAGAACTTAAAAAAGCCCACTGGACACAATAATAAATAATAGTAAATAATAACGATGAGCAAGTCTTTAAAAGTTGTCATCTCCTTTGATTTTCCAAAATGTAAATCACTCTGATTCTTTACACATTTAAAAAATTTGATGAAGACATCTTAACTTTACATTTATCAAACACCATCCTCATTGGAGACTAACTGGAGTTCTCAATATAAATTTTGTAATGACCAGAATTTTTTTTTTATTAGTACAGAGCATGAACCTCATGGCACATGTCTGGTGCTCTAAATCAAGTACAGATGTAATTTTCTAAATTAATAAAAAGTAAGCGTACTTGAAACAGTAGTTAGTTTATTTTCTAGTTATACTTTTTTTCGTTTATTTGAAAGTGATACTTTCAATTGTATGCTCTGCAAAATTGGCATTAAAATGTATTTTCTTGTGCCTCAAAAATAAAATTTTCCACAATTAGGTGACATTAGGAAGTCCTAATCTGATAGGAAGAGATCTCTTTCTTACAGCCCCAGGAACAAGTTAGCATAAGAGGCTGCAGATTCTGACCCCATCGCTGTACACCATCGCTGCATGAATAAAGGACCCATTAAATGTGAAAAAGTTCTAAGTCAATACAATGTAGAGTAATAGCAACCAGAATTGTGCCAACACGCATTCCAAATTGCTCATCCTTAAAAAATATGAGGCCGTGCTCATGGTCTTAGGATCTAGCTATTATTGATTACATCTAAGTTCATGAACTTAGAAGTGCTCGATAACAGCTGGATAACAGCATGTCAGAGGCACGCAGGGCTAGATTTCTGTAACGTCTATGGCCACGGTCTGTCATTCTAATTTACCCCTCGACGACCACGGGCATGGACATTCTGCTGCTGTGCTGCGTCGTCCCCCTGTGAGGCGCTGGCACTCACTTCCTGGTATCGAGCCTGTCTCTTTCCCTTAGTCTGTCTTGCAAATGATCTCCTAAGTGTCTTCCAGCTTCCCTATGTTCCCCATACCTGTGTCCTGTATCCTGTTTCCCATGCTATCTGTACCATCCTGGTCTATTGCCATGCTGAACTGTTGTCGTGTTTTGCTACACCTCCACGCCTGTTCTACTGCACCACGCCTGATGTCTGCCTGCTGCCTGGTCCCAGCCGAGCCTGCCTTGCTGCTGTCTAGATTGCCTCAGGTACCCTTTTCTGGACTATAGACTCTGTACCATACCTGTTAGGCCAGCTGCCGTCCGGCTACGCGGTACTGCCCTGTGGGTCCACACCCCGCCTCCTGACAGTACGCTCAGGTCATGGACTCCGCTGGTCAATTTAAGGGCATGTCACCATCCCAAGCCATGCAGGCGGACCTGCAGGATCTCTGAACAAGACAGGATCAACTTCTTGTGGCAGTAGACTCCATGGCGCAGCAGCTAGGGGCGCTAGCTGCTTCCATTCCTGCCTCCATACAAGCTCCTCCGACCAACCCCTTTGCTACATCTCCTGGCGGTTCTGGTTCGGATTCCTGGTTCTTGCTGTCATTACCTACCCGGGTTCCATGGAGACGCAAGTACGTGCAGGGGATTTCTGAACCAATGCTATATTCATTTTTCCCTGCACGCCCGAGCATTTCCGTCGGACGGAACCAAGATCGCCTTCATCATGTCTCAACTTGCTGGCAAGGCCCTGCCGTGGGCAAACCCAATCTGGGAGTGATAGGGACTCGAGACTTCCAGGGGTTCGTGCAGTTGTTCCGTACTGTTTTTGAGGAGCCAGGAGGTGTCTCGTCGGCAGCCAGGGCTATCCTCAACCTTCGCCAAGAGGACACCTCTGTGGGCGAATACACCATCCACTTCTGGACCCTGGCAGGAGAGCTGTCCTGGAACAATGAGGCCTTGGTGGCATCCTTAAGGCATGGCCTGTCGCCCAGTATCAAGGAAGAACTTGCTGCCCGAGACCTACCACCTGCCTTGGATGACCTGATTCTGCTGGCTACTCGGGTAGATATAAGGCTCAGGGAGAGGTCTCATGAGGTGCAACAGGAGAGACTGCTTCCTAGATTGGCGCCCAACTTCCAACAACCCCTCTTGCCTTCATCTACTTCTACGCCCGAGGTGCCGATGCAGGTGGATCACCTAAAATTGTCTGTACAAGAGAAACAGCTCAAGCGCACCTCTGGACTCTGGCTGTATTGTGGCCTCACTGGCCATGTCGTGCATCTGTGTCCACAGAAACCAAAAAACCCCAACGCCTAGGTTTGGTTGGAGAGACAACGCTGGGCGCTACTGCATTTAATTGTGAACTCTCTTCCAAACTGTTTATTGCCGTGACCATCGTCGCTGGCGAGAGGATCCATCCGGTTTCTCCCTACCTGGACTCTGGCTCTGCAGCTAATGTCAACTGTCAAGACCTTGTGGATCTTCTCCAGTTGCCCACTGTCTGCCTGGAAAGGCCGTTGATCGTTGCCTCGATAGATGGACTGCCTTTGCCTGACCCAGTTTTTTCCGTGACCAAGCCATTGAGACTTCAAAGTGGGAGTTCTTCACACTGAGCTCATCTCCCTGTTTGTTCTGCCCAAGGCCGTCAACCCCATGCTGCTGGGTTTGCCTTGGCTCTGTTTGCACACCCCAGTCCTGGATTGGAACTCCGGAGAGGTTCTCCAGTGGGGTCCTACCTGTTTCGACCGCTGTCTGGGTCATATCCATCCACCGCTGCCTTTTGTCCACATCAGTCATTGACAGGGTTGCCTCCTTGTTTCTCTCAGTTCGCTGATGTCTCAGACAAGAAGGAAGCAGAGACCTTGCCGCCTCATCGTGCATATGATTGTCCAATCGACTTAGTTCCTGATTCATCCCCTCCCTGCTAGAGACTCAGTCTATGTCGACCTACATTAAGGAGAATCTGGAGAGGGGCTTCATCCGTAAATCCTCATCCCCGGCCTGAGCCGGTTTCTTCTTTGTCAAGAAGAAGGATGGATCCCTCCGTCCCTGCATTGACTACCGAGGCCAAAATCGGCTCACGGTGAAGAACAGGTACCCTTTGCCTTTAATTTCGGAACTATGCGATCGCATACGGGGGCAAACATTTTTTTTAACTGGACTTGCTGGGGGCCTAAAACCTGATTTGGATTTGTCAGGGGGACGAGTGGAAGACCGCATTTAATACTCGTGATGGGCACTATGAAGACCTAGTGATGCCCTTCGGCCTGTGTAACGCCCCCGTTGTGTTTAAAGAATTTGTCAATGACATTTTTCGTGATCTCCTCTATATCTGTGTTGTGGTGTATCTCGATGACATTTTGATTTTGTCCCCAGATCCAGTAACTCATCAGAGTCATGTCCGCCAGGTGTTGCTTCGTTTACGGGAGAATCATCTTTACACCAAGCTGGAAAAGTGCATGTTTATAAAGAGATCTCTTCCCTTCCTGGGCTACATCATCTCCGATCAAGGCCTCAAAATGGACCTTGAGAAGGTAAAGGCTGTCCTGGAGTGGCCACGCCCCCAAGGCTTAAGGGCCATACAACGCTTCCTGGGATTCGCCAACTTCTACCGGCTGTTCATCCCTAACTTCTCGTCATTGACAGCTCCCCTCTCTTCCCTCACAAAAAAGGGTATGAATGCCAAAGTGTGGACTCCAGAGGCTGAAGCCGCATTTGAGACTTTGAAAAAAGCCTTCACGTCAGCCTCTATTCTTCACCACCCTGATGTGTCCCTACAGTTTTCTTTAGAGGTGGACGCTTCCTGTGTTTTGTTCCAGAGAGGTTTTAAAGGCAAGACTGTGGTATGTGGCTACTATTCCAAACTGTTTTCTTCCGCAGAGCGCAACTACTCGATTGGGGATCGGGAGTTACTAGCCATCAAGCTGGCCCTGCAGGAGTGGAGACACCTACTGGAAGGCGCAGTCCACCCTATCCTGGTCTTCACGGATCACAAGAATCTGACCTATTTACAGACGGCTCAACGGTTGAATCCTTGTTACGCCAGGTGGTCTTTATTCTATGCTCGATTCCGGTTCGAACTCCACTACCGACCTGCCGACAAGAATGTGAGGGTCGATGCCTTGTCTAGGTCATTCGAAACAAAGGACACTAGGGAGTCCCCACAGAATATTATTGATCCTTCCTGCATCTTCTCTGTGAACCCTCTGCAGGTTAGAGACATTCCTCCAGGAAGAACTTTTGTACGTCTGGCAGACAAAGGAAGAATCCTTCGCTGGGGTCACAGCTCCAAGCTGGCAGGTCACACGGGCACTCGTAAGACCCAATACCTAATCGTCCATCAGTTCTGGTGGCCCATGCTGCCTAAAGACGTCATGGACTTCGTCTCCTCTTGTACGGTATGCGCAGCAAATAAAGTTGCCCACTCCAGACCAGCTGGTCTGCTCCAACCACTGCCTGTGCCCGATGCTCCCTGGCAGCATGTTGCAATGGACTTTGTCACGGACCTCCCTCTCTCTGCGGGTTGCAGTGTGATCTGGGTGGTTGTGGATCGATTCTCTAAAATGGCTCATTTGGTTCCACTGGCTGGCTTGCCTTCTGCTGCTCGACTCGCTGACCTCTTCATACAACACATCTTCCGTCTGCACGGCTTGCCGCTGCATATTGTTTCAGATCGAGAGGTCCAGTTCACTTCAAAGTTTTGGAGAGCACTCTGCGGTCTACTTGGTGTAAAGTTGGACTTCTCTTCGGCCTATCATCCCCAGTCCAATGGACAAGTCGAGAGGATTAACCAAATTATAGAGAACTATCTGTGGCACTTTGTTTCCAGACAACATGATTACTGCGTGCAGCTGCTCCCGTGGGCAGAATTCTCCTATGATAACCATACTAGTGAGTCCACCACCTCCAGCCCGTTCTTCATAGTCTACGGCCAACATCCTCAAATACCTCTTCCTGTCTCTACTATTTCCCAAGTGCCTGCAGCTGACTTGACCTTCAGGGACTTTCTGCAAATATGGCAACAGACCCGATCTTCTATTCTGCTAGCGGTGGATCGCATGAAGAAAAAAGCAGATACTAGAAGACGGGATCCTCCTCAGTTTCTTCCAGGTACGAGGGTCTGGTTGTCCTCAAAGAATATCCGGCTAAGGGTGCCGTCCTCCAAATTTGCCCCCAGGTTCATCAGACCCTTCGAGATTCTGCCACAAATTAACCCGGTGTCTTACAAGCTGCGGCTGCCTCCTACACTCAAGATCCCTAACTCCTTCCATGTATTCTTGCTGAAGCCTGTGATCCTGAAACGCTACTCTAGGACTCCTAGTTCTGCAGTGGCTCCTGGCGGTTCATCTGGGTCTTTCGAGGTAAGGGGGATTCTTGCCACCAAGAAGGTGAGAGGAAGGATATTTTATTTGGTGGATTGGAGGGGATTCGGACCAGAAGAGAGGTCTTGGGAGCCAGAGGAGAACATCGATGCCCCTGTCCTCATAAGGAAGTTTCTCTCCCGTTCTGGTCCCAAGAAGAGGGGGCGTAAGAGGGGGGATACTGTAACATCTATGGCCACAGTCTGCCGTTCTAACTTATCCCTTGACGACCGCGGCCATGGACATCCTGCTGCTGTGCTGCGTCGTCCCTCTGTGAGGCGACGGCACTCACTTCCAGGTATCGAGCCTGTCTCTCTGAGGGTGCACGCGGGCTTGTGCCCGCCCTTAAAGGGCCAGCGCGCGCACCTGAAAATCATCATCATCAACTCATGAATTCCTGGACTATAAGAGGGTCACCGCCCTTCTTATCATCGCCTGAGCGTTGTTGTTGTTTCCCTTAGTATGTCTTGCAAATGGTCTCCTATGTGTCTTCCAGCTTCCCAGTGTTCCCCATACCTGTATCCTGTATCCTGTTTCCCGTGTCTATACCATCCTGGTCTATTACCGTGCTGAACTGTTGTCGTGTTTTGCTACACCTCCAGGCCTGTTCTACTGCACCACGCCTGATGTCTGCCTGCTGCCTGGTCCCTGCCGAGCCTGCCTTGCTGCTGTCTACATTGCCTCAGGTACCCTTTTCTGGACTATAGACTCTGTACCATACCTGTTTGGTACCTACGCGGTACGGCCCTGTGGGTCCACAACCCGCCTCGTGACACTTTCACTGAAGCTATCAGTCTTGTTAACCTGACAAAATCGGCTTTGGAATCTGTATCTCAAATTTTATTTTTTTTTTCGTAAAAGCCTATTTAAAAGTTGAATTTAATCACATAATAGATTGTTTTAGTAAAAAAAAAATACTTCAACAGTATACATAGCCTTTAAATATTACCATTTATGTTTCGTATTTGTAGATCTACTCTGTGATCTTCTTTGGTTGAACGCTGAATTGCGGTTAAGCAAAAGAGAAAAGTGCCTTTATTCCCAGCCGGCTATAGGAGTAGGTGTATGTTAAAATATAATTTTTATTAGTTAGGATTAAATACAGGGGTAACTAGACAAAACGAATAAAGTTTAAAAGTTAGCCAAAGCTCACTGACAGAAATATGTTTTGCATCAATCAGATGCAATCAATAGTGGAGTCTGTCTAAACTTGTGTCTCCCATGGCGTCTGCAGAACGCCGAGACACACGAATCAGTAGTGTCTGTAACTGACAGTCAGTGAGACATTTGAGATTAAAAGATGAAAAGAAGCCCCCCCGACATATTTCGCTGCATCCGCAGCATCCGCAGCATCCACAGCATCCTCAGGGGTTCAAATGGGGCAACTAACGGTACGTAATGGATCCGTCCCTCTTAAGCCCTCGGGCCACCATGACAGTGGGCGTGGACCATCAGGAACCAATTGAAAAAGGTCACACAGTCTGGCCGTCATGCGAATGACGGACAGCTCTGTTGGCCAATCGCAGCTCACAAGAGACTGTACCAATCCAGCAGGAGCGGCGCGCGCCTGCGTGCTTGGTGTTAAGGTACAGCAGAGAGAAGCAGAAACGAAGTGTGGAAGGGTATGGACTGCGCATGTCACCACACTTAGAAAATCGGAAGCAAAGAACAGAAGGGTAAGTGAGGATTATCGGCAGGAAGCCTGAGAAAAAATGTATATCGGCATGCATTATGATGCCTCTGAACAATATAGGAAGGAAATATAGTTGTGTATTAACATTAAATAATGCTTGGTCCCTACTGAACTAAGGTACAAAGGTAGGAAAGATTGACTAAATAGATAGATAATAAATGAATAAATAATAATAAGAAAAAAAAAGGTGTATTTTATTGTAAATAAAAAATAATATATAATAAATAATAATAAAAAAATGTGTAAGAACCCTTAATTAGTGAGGAGGATGTGTTGTAAATGACATCCTGTCAATATAAATATGTGAAGGGAAATAATAAATTAATTATGTGGGGAAAGTAAGGCTTATAATAAGATATAATCACTGTGAGAAATAAAGTGTAAGTGTTAGCTATAGGAAACAATATATTTCCTAATTGGGAAAAATAGGAAAAAGGTATAGGATTAAAGGTCCTATGGTGCCAGTATACAGTCCCCACATGGAACCTATGAGATTGGTGCTGGCATTGGACATGAGAACATATATATATATATATAAGTGAGAAATATTACGAAATTATAGGGGCTAGAGGGAGGAAACATTCTGGGTTGCACATAAAACTAAAATAGCAGATAGAAAGCGCCGTATAAATCAAGTTCTGGAATAGTATCCGTATTGTCTATATATTAATTTATAGATATCCGTATTTATTAGGTGTATAAAGTCACAAATGCACGGAGAAGTATATAGATGGCGATATAGAAGAATGCCCTAAAAGGGAAGATAGAAGTTTAATTAGAGGTATAGTACCTATCAAAGAAAGGCTGTATAAGTGAAGCCCTCATTAAGACCCAAGGGGCTCAAAGAGCTCAACCTATGGATCCATCGAGCTTCCTCTTGAAGGAGTTTCCTGTCAAGACTACCATCTCTGGGTCCCAATTGTAATTTGGTAATCCTCCAAATGTGGAGGTTTTTAGTATTCCCATTATGTATGGATCAGACATGTCTGGAAAGTGGAGTGTCCTCACCATTGACAACTGTGCTTAGATGTTTTGAAATCCGTCTTCTTAATTGCTGTTTAGTTTTGCCTACATACAGTTTGGGACAGGGGCATCGTATCGCATAGACAACTCCACTGCTTTGGCAGTTGATGAATTGTTTGATGGTATAGGATTTACCATCTACCGGGTTAATGAAGGACTTAGTGGTTGGCATCAGATGGCAAAACGAGCATCTACCACATGGATGGGAGCCTTTGACAGGAGGAGGAAGCCAAGTAGTCTTTGGAATAGATGGTTTGGAATAGTGACTATGCACGAGATACTCCCTTAGATTTTTACACCTGCGATAGGTTATACTGGGTATATTCGAGATGACATTACTAAGATCAGGGTCGGCTTGAAGGATTGGCCAATGTTTTTGGAGCATTTTAAAAACCTGCGGGGAACACACGTCAAAATTCCCTATACACCTAATTGTGGACGTTGGACCATCCTTTTCTTTCCTTCTTCCGAAACCTATAGAGAAAAGAGGTCAAGTACACACAAGATATTGCAATAGAAAGGATTCTTTATTAACAAATTCAAGAAACAGGACAATTTAAAAAATGAGTCATACAATGTAAGTTGGCGTCAGCCCATGTTGTGTATAAATATTAATGGTAACACAATGTCACAAATGAGTAACAAGACCCGGGATCAGTACTGTTGTATGTCAAAAAGTCTCTAAATGCATATGGCTATACGTAACATATCATGAATAGGTGGTGCAGCTAGTGCACATCCTCAGGTTGAAACCACTATTTGCCTGTTATGTAGAGGTTATAAATATATGTGGCCAATACACATGGATGAGATCATTCATATATCAGGTATGCAGTTTACAAATGTTAAAGAATGTAAGTCAGGAGTGTGATTGGCAGCACTAAAGCAAATATAGGTGAGAGTCGAGGAACTGAGTCATAATACCAACAGATAGCCAGATGCATATGAAGAAAGTAGTGTTACGTACCCGGATTCATGTAGCCAACATGGGGGAGACGCCAGTCCCGACGCGCGTTTCGTCTTTCCTTCGTCCGGGGAGTAGCTCTTCTCTGGTAGTGGCTCTGGCCCTAGCGTAAGCCCTGTGTAGAAACTTCTTGGGATATCCCCTCGCGCTTATTATTTATTATATATTATTTTTTATTTACAATAAAATACACCTTTTTTTCTCATTATTATTTATTCATTTATTATCTATCTATTTAGTCAATCTTTCCTACCTTTGTACCTTAGTTCAGTAGGGACCAAGCATTATTTAATGTTAATACACAACTATATTTCCTTCCTATATTGTTCAGAGGCATCAGTAATGCATGCCGATATACATTTTTCCTCAGGCTTCCTGCCGATAATCCTCACTTACCCTTCTGTTCTTTGCTTCCGATTTTCTAAGTGTGGTGACATGCGCAGTCCATACCCTTCCACACTTCGTTTCTGCTTCTCTCTGCTGTACCTCAACACCAAGCACGCTCCTGCTGGATTGGTACAGTCTCTTGTGAGCTGCGATTGGCCAACAGAGCTGTCCGTCATTCGCATGACGGCCAGACTGTGTGACCTTTTTCAATTGGTTTCTGATGGTCCACGTCCACTGTCATGGTGGCCCGAGGGCTTAAGAGGGATGGATCCATTACGCGCCGTTAGTTGCCCCATTTGAACCCCTGAGGACGCTGCGGATGCAGCGAAACATGTCAGGGGGCTTCTCTTTATCTTTTAATCTCAAATGTCTCACTGACTGTCAGTTAGAGACACTACTGATTCGTGTGTCTCGGCGTTCTGCAGACGCCGTGGGAGACACAAGCTTAGACAGACTCCACTATTGATAGCATCTGATTGATGCAAAACATATTCCTGTCAGTGAGCTTTGGCTAACTTTTAAACTTTATTCGTTTTGTCTAGTTACCCCTGTATTTATTCCTAACTAATAAAAATTATATTTTAACATACACCTACTCCTATAGCCGGCTGGAAATAAAGGCACTTTTCTCTTTTTGCTTAACCGCAAATCAGCATTTTTCTGTGATAGTCCAATGCCTGCCAGCCTGCTGGGTCTCCCTTTATTTCTTTTCTGCTTCTTTGATTGAACACTTATTTAATTGAGATCACAGTATGTTATGCATAATATTGTAAGTATATTTTGTGAAATCGCTACTACTAAGTTTTAGGATTTGTTCACACTAGTGTAATGAGCCTCAGTTGAGCACTCTGTAGAGGTTTCTGTCACTTTTGATAGCAAGAATGGTGCAGCATTGAATCTGTCGTATATTGTATCTGGCACAGCATCATGACTTCCCTTACAAATTAAAGTCATGATGCCAGTTTGAACAAAGCTTTACTCACATTCTAAGGCTATGTTCACACGGGGTATTTTGCCGAGTTTTTTGACGCGGGAACCGCGTCGCAAAACTCGGCAGAAACGGCCCGAGAACGCCTCCCATTGATTTCAATGGGAGGCGTCGGCGTCTTTTTCCCGCGAGCAGTAAAACTGCCTCGCGGGAAAAAGAAGCGACATGCCCTATCTTCGGGCGCTTCCGCCTCTGACCTCCAATTGACTTCAATGAGAGGCAGGAGAAAGCGTATATCTCGCTGTTTTATGGCCGCGACGCTCAATGGCCGCGGGCGAAAATCGGCGTGCAGGGAGAGGAATATCTGCCTCAAAGTTCCAAATGGAATTTTGAGGCAGATATTCCTCCCCCAAAATACTCTGTGTGAACATAGCCTTATAATGTAGTTTAGATGATATATAAAGGGAGATCACATTCATTAGGATATTCTTATATGCCCATGCAATGTACTCATGAGATAAGTGAAGTATTTGGTACATGCACAGAATCTGTATATAAATTTATATGCACATGTGTGCAATATGTGTTTGATGTTTAAGTGGAATTGGTGCACATGTTTGTTACATGTTATCTATTTCTGTTTAATAGTATTTGTGTGCATGTGTCCTGTCTAGTTCATGTCTAATGTTCTGTTGAGGATGCCAACAGTGTTACTTTGCACTTTATTAAGAATCTTTCTCTGAAATAAAGACAACATTTTATACGTTCATGATTGTAATTAATGTTAACATTTGGAAAGTAAAAAAATGAAATACAATGAACACTGATTTTGCTTTAGTTGTACATAGCATTTTATTCAACAATTTGTGACTATTCAATATGAAATTAATATTAATAATAATATGTCCCAGCAGACAGGTGATTATGTAATTATATATTAATAGGATAATTATCAAATAATTATACAGTATACACGCTTCATTTACCTCCACATGTAATCCTGAAGAAGCTGACATTTTTAGCTATTGTTTAGTTATTTCAACACAACTTAGTACTGTGGTGTTTACTTTATCATTGATTTTATTTCATTGTCATGTGTTCTAAGTGTCATTAAATTATTAGATGTTGAATACAGTATTTTTTTGATACTTCATATAAGGTGTGCAATATTGTTTATGTCCCTCTATTTTTCTTTTGTGAAATTCTTTCTAGCGGGACACCTTTCCTGCACTTTATTCTTGTTTTTCATCTGAAGATTAATATGAGGCTCAAACTGTAATATATATCATATTCCGTACTGTTTCATCATGTGGTGCCGATGGACCTTTTGGGTCCACTTAGGCTTCAGGGTTCAATGAAATTGCAACCTCTGCACCCCCTACAGTAATGCTCCTGCCATAAGTATTTTCATCTATTTTGCAGTGCCCACTGCGTTTTGCATGCTAAAATAAAACAAATAAAAAATTAAAAATAGTTCTTCCTTAGCCATGTCACTGTTAAATTTGACATTAATATAATTAATTAATTAAGAATATGATACTGCACCAAATATCAGTCTTGTTCTGAAGCTACAGAGGTAGCAACAGGGAGACCGTGAATGCACGTGGGTAAAGAATTGGTTAAGGAACAGAAAACAAAAGTCGTTATAAATGGCACTTACTCAAAATGAGCTGATGTCAGCAGTGGGGTACCAAAAGGATCTATGTTGGGTCCAATTCCTTTTATTAATGACCTTGTGGATAGGATTGATAGGATAGTCTCAGCTTGACTATAAAACATTACAGAAAGGCCTAGATAAGCTGGCAGCATGGGCAAAAACGTGGCAGATGAAATTTAATGTTGATCAATGTAACATAATGCACCTAGGATGCAATAATGGTATTGATGCATATACATTAAATGGAATAAAACTGGAAATAACAGAACAAGCGAAGGACCGACTGATTATTCTGGCTGCAAATAAGTTAAGCAGCAGTACTCAATGTCAAGCAGCAGCTGCAAAAACAAATAGGATTTTAGGGTGTATAAAAAGAAGCCCCCTATAAATCCATTGTAAGGCCACATCTTGAAAAAGGAATTCAATTTTTGGCTCCTAATTGTATAAATTATATAAGAGAATCTTAGAGGGTTCAAAGGCGGACAACTAGATTATTAAATGGGATGGGAGGTGTCCTTTACAATGAAAGGGGCTTGTTTAGCTTGGAAAAAATACGTCAAAGAGGTGATCTTATTAACATGTATCAGTATATGTGTGGTCAATACAGAGAACTAGCACATGATCTGTTATTTTCAAGGACTTTACAAAGGACCAGGGGATATTCATTGCGTGTAGAAGAAAGACGTTTCGGACATCAATATAGGAAAGGGTTCAGACATCAATATAGGAAAAGGGTTCTTTACAGTTAGAGTAGTCAAACTATAGAATGCCCTACCCCAAGAGGTACTGATGGCAGATACTATGTCAGCATTTAAAAAAAAGGCTAGATGATTATTTACTGACAAATGGCTTTGAGGGTTATAATTAATCAAGCAATGAATGACGTGTAATTTATTGAGAAAGGTTGAACTTGATGGACCTTTGTCTTTCTTCAGCCTATGTAACTATGTAATTATGTAACTACTGTAGCCCAAAACAAACAACTCTTCGTAATTCACTTGTAGCCTACCAAACTCTACTAACAGCAGTACACATAGTACATGTTCTTATTTCTTCATGTGCTTTCCCGTGGGCCTAGGTTCCAGTATTTAATCCAGAAATATAAAGAAAACAGCACAGGGTGAAGTTTTATTATATAGTAGTTTAGAGTATTGTAGTCTGGCTTAAAATACTGACTCAGTGGACCTGTCAAAGGGAGCTATCTCATCTTTCAAGACTCAGTAATTTTCTCTCAATGGCTGATTCATGTGCTGTAGGAGACAAGTTTACGGAACAGAATAAAAACGCACCATACAATCTATATGACCGTGCATGAAAGTGTATCTTTACTTTTTAATTACTCTTCTGAAAGTGATATTGCCAGTTTCTGTCAATCTAAAATGTATACTATTAAACTTCTAACAATTTAGCTTTTTTTTTTTTTTACCAGCTACCCTTAAATTTAATAGCTACATGTCTTCTTTATTTCAGCTTTTTTTCTTTTTTATCAAACACATACATTGCCTTTTGACTTCTGTAGTCATTGAGGCAGGAGAATGGTTCTGGAACAGTTACTGAAGTGTAAATTCAGCTTTAAGCTTTCTTATGGCTGATTTATTCTCTCTAGATGAACAGGTGGATCTCGGTAGTGGGACAAAGACAGATGCAAAATTCTTAAGAAAAGCCCTAACATTTATGAAATAATCAGAATTCAAATGACTGTGTTTTGTCATGCAGAAATTTCATCCACACAGATTATTGGTATGTGCAGATAATACAAATGAACAGGCAGCTACATTTGGTGTATATATATATATATATATATATATATATATATATATATATATATATTTATTTCTCATTTTGCCTGCAGTGGAACATAGTGGAAAAATCTATCTCTGAAATAAAGACAAAGTTTTGTACGCTCATGACTGCAATTAATGTTAACATTTGGAAAGAAGAAATATGAAATAAAAACTGATTTTTCTCTAGCTGTGCTGAACATCTAATTCAACAAGTTGTGAATATTCAGCACAATAATAATAATAATAATAATTAAATATATATATATTGAGCAGTGAATAAACAACACTGACAAAGTGTTACATAGATAGTTCAGTTTGAAAAATACATATGTCCATCAGGTTGAACCAAGGGATGGGATAAGAGGAAGAAATATGGGTAAACTATAGAACTTTGCTTCACCCCTTCCAGAGGAAGGTTATAAAAAAAAAAAATGCCCATACGGCATGTATCAATCTGCCTGAAAAAAGGAAACATTTCCCTCTTGATCCCAAGTGGTGATCAGACTGGATCAACATTAAAACAAGAATTATATATGTTGAAATAGGAGTGTATCATTTTTGGGTTCTAAGAAATTATCTAAGCCTTTTTTAACCCGTTCCCGCTGCAGCCCTTTTTCAGATTTTCATTTTCGTTTTTTCCTCCCCACCTTCCAAAAGCCATAACATCTTTATTTTTCCATCCATACAGTACTATGAGGGCTTGATTTTTGCGGGACAAGTTGTAGTTTTTTGTAGCATCATTTATTTTGTCATATAATGTACTAGGAAACGGTAAAAAGATTTTTTGTGGGGTAGAAAACGAAAAAAACAGCGACTCCTCCATGTTTTTTTGCACGCCGTTTTTACGGAATTCACTATGTAATTAAAACAACATGTTACATTTATTCTGCGGGTCAATACGATTCCGGCAATACAAAATATATATTGTTTTTTCTATATTTTAAGTGTAAAAAAGAAAATTTATTTTGTGTTGCCAAATTCCGAGAGCCATAACTTTTTTATTTTTCCGTCGATTAAGTGGTATGAGGGCTTATTTTTTGCGGGATAAGCTGTCGTTTTTAATAATAATAATTTTGGTGTACAATCGACGATTTGATCACTTTTTATTTCATTTTTTGTGGGAGATTAGGTGACCAAAAAATAGAGATATTTGGGTTTAGAATTATTTTTTTTTACGGCGTTCACCATGCGGGTTAAATAATGATATATTGTAATAGTTCCGACTTTTACGGACGCTGCAATACCAATTATGTTTCATTATTTATTTTTTTACTATGCTCTAGGGCGAAAATGGGAATAGGTTTTTATTTTAACTTTTAATAATTTTTTATTTTTTTTTTACACAAAAAAACCCCTTTATTTAACTAATTTGTACTTTTTTTAATAGTTCCCCGAGGGGACTTCAACCAGCGATCGTTAGATTGCTTGCAAGATATACTGCTATACTAATGTATTGCAGTATATCGTGATTCTGACAGGCACCTATTAAGCCCTGCCGGAGGCAGGGCTTAATAGGTTCACAAAGATGGCGGACCTGGGGGCCTTCTCTAGGCCCCCAGGCAGCCATAACAACCATCGCCCCCCCGCGATTGCGTTGCGGGTGGAGTGATGAGCTGTTAGAGGGGTCACCCCCCTCTTTCTAACGATTTAAATGCTGCGGTCGCTATTGACCGCAGCATTTAACGAGTTAAACGAGTGGGATCGCGCTCGAGCACGATGCTGCTCGTTACTCTGAAGTGTCGGCTGTAACAAAGAGCCGACACCCGCATTGTATGGCGCAAGTTCACTCCGTGAGCCCGTTCCATACTTCCCCTACCCGACTTTAGCGTATGGATACGTCAAATGTCGGGAAGGGGTTAAAGCCATCTACTGTAGCCACTGTGACCAGCTCCTGCGGTAGACTATTCCATAGATTCACAGTTCGCACAGTAAGGAAGGCTTGTCACCTCTGGAGATTTAACTTTTGTTTCTCCAGACAGAGGGAGTGCCCCCTTGTTTTTTTTAAATAATGCAACCATAAATAATAAAATTTAGCACCAACATATTCTGCAGCACTTTACAATTCATAGGGTACATGTACAAAAAAAAATACAACATTACAAAGTGACAAGATATTAACAATTTAAACAAGAGGAGTCAGAGCCCTGCTCACAAAAGCTTACAATCTGAGGAAATAAGGGTGACACAGGAGGTAAAAGTGTACCATGGCGAAGACATCTTTTGTGCAATATTGGGGAACACACAAAGTTGCATTACCCTGTCACCCAGCCATTATCTGTGTAGTCATAGATCCAAAGCCCAGTAGAATGCCTGGAGTATGAGAAATTGCTAAATTAAGGGATTGGGTTCTGAGGAATAATGTAGAGGGGGTGTTGGAAAATGAACTGCTTGTCTGGGATAGAAAATTCCAGAGAACTGGTCAATACGGAAAAATCCTGGACACTGGAGTAAGAGGTTCGGATTATGGAGGATGTTAATCCTAAATTGTAGAAAGAACATTGAGCACTGGTATAGCAGTAGACAGTGTTGAGGGAAGAGATGAAGGGAGGTACCGTATATAAATAATACTTTCATGTAGTGCCCAAATATTGTTTCTCAAAATAATAAAAAAGTAACTATGTTGAAGCATTCACACATATGAACACTCACTGCATGCTCAGCACGTAGATACACACATCCCATAGACAGACTTACTACATATACATAGACACAAATATGTACGTTCAGTGCATTCATTTACACACACACAGGCTCATTAAAACACACATGTGCTAATACTCACTGCATACATGCACATTCATTACATACTAGCACATATGCATGCCCACTACATATATTTATGCAAACATAAGCACACTCACTACTTATAGTCACACATACAACATACCATCTACACAGAGGTGTAACTTCAAGCTCCGGGGCCCCAATGCAAAATCTATAACAGGGCTCGCACCTACGATATATCATTTATAACACTGGTGTCTTCTTATGCAGCTGAGGGACTTTTGGGCACCCTCATGCTACAGGGCCCGGGTGCGACTGGTACATCTGCACTCCCTATACCTGCATAAATACATGCACAGTTGGGCACACTAAGAAATAGCTTTAAACACATGATGGCCTCTACACTAAGTTTAAGTAAAGCTAGAAACAATGATGGTGCAGACCAGGATGGGAGAGGGCATTGAGCAATGTAATAGCAGTGGCATTATCACTTCATAGATGTTGTACTGTGTGTATAGAATGCCAGAGCCGGAATCGCTAGGTGGTTTTATTAAAGATCACTAGTATAGCTGATTGAAATAGTGACGTGTACTGAAGTTTCCCTGCAGTTCCAACTCCTGTTCACGGCGGCAGTGAATATAGCAGGGACAATGCCGTAGAGGTGCAGGGGTAGCAGTTGCAACCGTGCCCTTAAGACACCAATATTATAGTTGGCATATGGTAGGTGGAGGGCCGTGTTACAGGTTTTACATTGCGGACCAAGAACTTAAAGTTACACCTCTGGTATAGAGTACAGATACAGCCTATATGAAGTGATGTGTGCATCCACCATGGCTAATGGGGCCCTGTACCTCACCTATGGACTGCCTTGCTGAGCTGAGGATAAATAACATATTGAAACTGGGTAAATAATGGGCAAACAATGTATGTGCATAAATAGTACTTTTTGTCTCTCAAGCTTATTTTCTATATGGAGAATATGACAATATTTACATCCCTGCTTTTGTCCATTGAGTCTGAAAAACTAGATATTGCATATTTTAATGGCTCATTTGCCTGCGTTAGTTCTGTGTCAGCTCCATATTAGAACCATTACAGTATGGAACTAATACGTCCACTAAATATTCCGTAAAGTTCCATATTTGAAATAATTATTTGCCTATTTGTGAATTGACATTTAATAGATTGCATGGTCTGATTGATATCAGCACCATTTGCTTATCTCTAGTCATTAATTATATGTTATCTTTGGTTTCCATAGGGCAGGGAAAGATACTGCATTATCTTAACACAGTGAGTTATGATGATGCCCAAAGAAAACCAAAAACATCTCAATGACAAATTCAGCTCTGCTACACCTCTATATATACTGAAAACAAAGTGCTTAAGAGGTGAACAAAATTCAGCCTTTTCAAGTGCTTGTTATATACTGTCATGCTCATACAATTCTACTCGGTTATAACATCATCATGTTAGATTAAATATGACAAATACAATGCTATAGCAATTTTCTATTTCACAAAGAACACATTCTGGCTATTACAAGAAATTCTGCCCAATCCGTTATAAAACAACACAATCAAGATGAAGTCTACTAACATAGAATCAATTTAATCCACTTAACTTTTTCAACCAGCTCCTCATATACAATTGTATCAGCCCTTTATTGTGTCTTCTCTTTATGCTTGCTTTCACATCTGTTTTTCAGTTCACTAGAAATCAGTGAAATAAATGAAATATTAAAGGAGCATTTCTGTCTGAGTCTCTGTATTATCATCAACTAAATTGACCATTCTTAGTCCTGACATAGCTAGTGATTGCATCTCATAACTGATTCTTACTTGCATGTCACAAACAAGGTCAGGTAAGAGGCATTCTCTGAAAGCTGAACAATAACCTTGAATTACTTCTGTCAGCGGCTTTATAAAATACAATAAATGCATTGACAGGGGAGACATTATGCAACGAAAGTATAAAATGCACATGGAACTGTATTTTTCAATATATATATATAAAGATAGATAGTTAGATATATTAATCTATCTATCTATCTATCTATCTATCTATCTATCTATCTATCTATCTATCTATCTATCTATCTATCTATCTATCTATCTATCTATCTATCTATCTATCTATCTATCTATCATAGATAGATAGATAGATAGATAGATAGATAGATAGATAGATAGATAGATAGATAGATAGATAGATAGATAGATAGATAGATAGATAGATAGATAGATAGATATTGCATATACACAAATGCAAGAAAGCAGCCCTATGTTTCAGAAATGTGGGTGGCGGCCCACAGATTCGGACTTAATGTCCAGTACAGTATATAAAAATAACAAAATTAAAGTGAAAAACATGTGAATCACATAGCAACAGAGCTTTATATAGTATACAATTATAACTAGTGTTATTAACTAATAATGACATATAATATATTCAGTAATGTATAATTCAGAATAAAGTGCATAGTGCTTATCATTACCTATAGTGTTCCAAATAAATAAATATCAAAATATCAAATTTCTTTATAAAAATGTGAAACATTACATACAATCATTAAAGGATATGTAAACCTTTGAAAGTATATATATATATATATATATATATATATATATATATATATATATATATATATATATATATAATAAAAATGTCAGTCAGTGTGTTTGGTACAACTTTCAAATTAGTTTTTATGAAGAATAATTTTTACTTTTTCAGATACAGCTGCTTTCTATCCTGTATACAGAGCAGCTGTATCTTTCGCTAAGATCTGAATACGTCTGTCTCGCGGAGGGGACTGACAGAGCATAATTTCCAACGTGTCGTTTGTAATTTGCCTGCACCAAAGGGCTGAAGAATATCCTTCGACCATATTGGTCAAGGTGTGCCAAGAGTACATACTCTAAATGCAACAGTGGGCTCGATGTTGTTTTTAAGCAGTAAGTCATCATAGTGGGTTATATGCCCCTCTCTTTGCCTTCCTCTTTCTAACCACTGTCACTTCCACAGTTGCATCCTGCCATAGTGATGATACACAATGCAGCTAGTGATGTGTACATAGCATACAGTTGACGTATGTCTAATATATGTAATATGAACAGCATTCTTTACATGCTAGAAAGGACCCCAGGGCTGTCTTTTCAGTTTGCCTGCTATTAGAGCACACTATGAGCTTCCCTAAGAGAAGCCTGTGTTAGGGCGGGTTCACACATGGCGGAATTTCACTTAAATTCCGCTGCGGACACTCCGCAGCGTTAATCCGCAGCGGAGCCGTTTCTCCATTGACTTTCACTTTAATTTAGCAGTGTTCGTTTACACGATGCGTACAATTCCGCTGCGGAGCATAGGCTGCGGAGCGGAATTTGGTGTCCGCAGCATGCTCTGTCTGTTGCGGAGCAGTGGCGGACTGGTTGCGGACTCATGGCGGAATTTCTCCATTGACTTCAATGGAGAGTCAAAATTCCGCAATGAAGTCCGCAGATCTTATGTGTGCTGCGGAGCGTATTGTTTTTACTACCATGACATTTCTTCATTCTGGCTGGACCTATGTATTTCTAGGTCTACAGCCAGACTGAGGAAGTCAATGGGGCTCCCGTAATGACGGGAGCGTTGCTAGGAGACGTCTGTAAATAGTCACTGTCCAGGGTGCTGAAAGAGTTACGCGATCGGCAGTAACTGTTTCTGCACCCGGGACAGTGACTACCGATCTCAATATACATGTATCTGTAAAAAAAAATATAAGTTCATACTTACCGAGAACTCCCTGCGTCTGTCTCCAGTCCGGCCTCCCAGGATGACGTTTCAGTGTAAGTGACGGCTGCAGCCAATCACAGGCCAAGCACAGGCTGCAGCGGTCACATGGACTGGAGCGTCATCCAGGGAGGTCGGGCCGGATGCCGAAAGAGGGACGCGTCACCAAGACAACGGGCGGTAAGTATGAATTTCTTTGACTTTCACTAGGGAAAGTGCTGTCCCTTCTCTCTATCCTGCACTGAATAGGGAGAAGAGAAGCACTTTTCCTGCAGTCCGCAGCGGCCAGTCCGCATCAATTTTCTGCACATTTTGTGCAGATCCGCTGCAGAATCTGCAACGCAGATTCTGTGCGGCATTGATGCGGACAGTTGCGGAGGAATTCCGCCATGTGTGGTCATGCCCTCATAGTGTCATAGTGACACAGTGTAAAAAATACAGTTATAAATAAAGTTATCCCTTAATGGGATTTAAAAAATCTAACAAAAAAATTAATAAATAACAAAATGTCCCAAAAAAGTGATTATTTTGAATAAAATATATTTTATTGCCCAAACAGTACATAAAAACAAAAAAGCCTACACATTTTAGGTATCTATATGAACGTAGTAACCTGAAGAATTAATTTAACAGGTTATTTTACGTGAACAGGATAAAAAAAAAAAAACAATGTCAAGAATCGCTTTTTCCTATATTCACACCATAAAAATTAACTATATGACTTACACAGTGATTTTTTTTCTACTCCCAAACTGCACAAAAACAAAATACAATTTCTCCCGCAAAGAAACAAGACCTCATACAGCCACATCAATGAAATTTAAAAAAGTTATGGCTGCTGAAAGCAGAGAGGCAAAAATAGAAAAATGTAGCTGATCATTAAGGGGTTAAACTACATTGAATAGGATAGCACAGTAAGTTTTTATCTTTTATCTATTTATCTATGTTTTATCATTTTTATCTCTGCATGAAGATTGAATATAATATTGATATTATTTTCTTTAATTATGCTTTCAATGAATATTCAGAAAAACATAGCATTTTATATAAATATTCTAATCTGTTTAATGTTTATTTGTGGAATTCATGCCAAGACACGATTTTCTCCCATCAGCTCTGAAACTCTCAATTCCTTTTGAATTACCAGCTGTTAAAATGTTTGTCAGATATTTTGTTCAAACTTATCAATATTCAAATCAAAAAATGTTCTATCAACAATTTAAGATTCTGATTTGAAAAACTGTGTCAGACAATATACAATACAGAAAAGTCAAATGTGTGTGTATAAGGCCTTGTTCACACAATGCAGGTTTAGCATGCATTTTGTAAGCCAAAACCAGAATTGGATCCAGGAGAGAAGATCTATAAAGCCTTCTTTCATATATTTCTTCTGTTTAGGTTGCGTTCCTGGTTTTGGCTTAAAATATACATTCATAATCTGCAGCAAATCTGCACCGTAAGAACAAGGCTTAACAGTGTAAGGGCGGATTTACACGAGCGTGTGCGTTTTGCGCAAGCAAAAAACACGGCGTTTTGCGTGCGCAAAAGGCACTTAACAGCTCCGTTTGTCAGCCCCGTATGATGCGCGGCTGCGTGATTTTCGCGCAGCCGCCATCATTATGACACTCCGTTTGGATGTTTGTAAACAGAAAAGCACGTGGTGTATATCACGTTCGTGTAAATAAACCCTTAAAGGACAGATCTACCCAAACACTAAGATATTCAGCTGAAGTTAAGTCTTAGGCCCCATGCACAAAACTGTGTTCGGTCCGTGATATACGGTGCGCATGTAGGCCGCATGTCCTGGACCGAACACAGTGCAGGGAGCCGGGCTACTAGCATCATACTTATCTATGATGCTACGTGTCACTGCCGCGCTGCGGGACTACTGTAATCATGTTTTCAGTACGTGACAGTCAGTGACACCTAGCGTCATAGATAAGTATGATGTTAGGAGCCCGGCTCTCAACACTGTGTTCGGTCCGGGACATGCGGTCGACATGCGGACCATGTATCACGGACCGAACACGGTCGTGTGCATGGGGACTTAGACAACCGTTCATTTAAGCATCTACATTATGGCCTCAAAACCCAGACCTCCTGCAGTTCTGTTGAACTTAGATCACCAAATCACTATGGTGGTACAAGTAAGGTTCTGTAGAACTGGAGGGGCCCAGGGTAGAGATGATCTAATCTATTCTACAAATCAAATTAAATCCGAAAGTTTTGGATTCGTTAAAATCCAAAACTTTTAGGGCACACGAATCGTGGAAGCCATTGTACAGATCAGACAAACAATCACATGACCTAGGACGGGCTTCCCAAAAAGCACTACAGTTAGTAACACATACCCACCATTCTTTGGGCATGACCACACATGGCGGAATTCCTCCGCAACTGTCCGCATCAATGCCGCACAGAATCTGCGTTGCAGATTCTGCAGCGGATCTGCACAAAATGTGCAGAAAATTGATGCGGACTGGCCGCTGCGGACTGCAGGAAAAGTGCTTCTCTTCTCCCTATCAGTGCAGGATAGAGAGAAGGGACAGCACTTTCCCTAGTGAAAGTCAAAGAAATTCATACTTACCGCCCGTTGTCTTGGTGACGCGTCCCTCTTTCGGCATCCGGCCCGACCTCCCTGGATGACGCTCCAGTCCATGTGACCGCTGCAGCCTGTGCTTGGCCTGTGATTGGCTGCAGCCGTCACTTACACTGAAACGTCATCCTGGGAGGCCGGACTGTAGACAGACGCAGGGAGTTCTCGGTAAGTATGAACTTATATTTTTTTTTACAGATACATGTATATTGAGATCGGTAGTCACTGTCCCGGGTGCAGAAACAGTTACTGCCGATCGCGTAACTCTTTCAGCACCCTGGACAGTGACTATTTACAGACGTCTCCTAGCAACGCTCCCGTCATTACGGGAGCCCCATTGACTTCCTCAGTCTGGCTGTAGACCTAGAAATACATAGGTCCAGCCAGAATGAAGAAATGTCATGGTAGTAAAAACAATACGCTCCGCAGCACACATAAGATATGCGGACTTCATTGCGGAATTTTGACTCTCCATTGAAGTCAATGGAGAAATTCCGCCATGAGTCCGCAACCAGTCCGCCACTGCTCCGCAACAGACAGAGCATGCTGCGGACACCAAATTCCGCTCCGCAGCCTATGCTCCGCAGCGGAATTGTACGCATCGTGTAAACGAACACTGCTAAATTAAAGTGAAAGTCAATGGAGAAACGGCTCCGCTGCGGATTAACGCTGCGGAGTGTCCGCAGCTGAATTTAAGTGAAATTCCGCTATGTGTGAACCCGCCCTCTGACATGACTAATGCTGGCTTCCATTAAAGATTTTGAAAGGGGTTGGATACAGACCTAGAAAACATCAGAGTCAAACACAAGTTTTCAAGGCAATCTGGGAGACTTGCAATTCGCTGCAAGTTTATTCGGACTGTAACGAATTGGATGACCAGTTCAATTAAACGGAACTGAAACTACTTTAAGAATAGTTAGCTAATTTCTAGTCCAGGCAATGCAGCTGCATTACAGTCTGGATTAAATCCTCCTTCAGGGCATGTTCACACAGGGCGGATACACTGCGTAACTGCACACTGCGTATCCACCCTGGGCGCTGCATCCACCCTACCAAATTGTGGTGCAGTTTTTCGACCAGAATGTCTACTGCGGAAAACTGCACCTAAAAAAAAAAAAGAAAAGGATTCATAGTCGTAGCGTAGTCGTAGCCATAATTCGCGACACATCTCTCCTCCGTCCTGCAGCCTGGCCTCCTGGGTTGACGTTTTTAATTACATTAGTTAAAGCAGCCCCCAAAGTGACAAAAGGGGGCCGAGGCTAGTTCTGTGACGTCAATGTCATGCATGAGGCCTTATTCACACTAACGTTTTAAACGGCCGTGTGACGGCCGTTGAAACAACCTATATAATTTAATGTGGTTGTTCACATATCCTATTATTTCACGCTTCACGCATCCCTCCATAGACTCTTGTCTATGGGGGATGCGTGATATTGCGTCCCGCAGAGCACAGATGCACCTTGGACGTGAAAAAAGCCAGTTTTTTACGTCCCAGATGCGCAATGCCCTTCTGAATATAGCTTTATTTGATACAAGGTTTCAAAGAAAACCAGAGAGAATCTGTGATTGTCTGCAGCGGTCACATGAGATGAAACTTTATCCCAGGAGGCCAGACTGGACGAATTTCTGATTTTGTTCAAATCCCATCCATTTTGCTGTTACTTTATTATGCTGTGAATTTTCCACAAAGAAATCCATTGCTGAAAATTCACATATTTTACGCTACGTGTGATCTGACCCACAGTTTTTTGTTTTTTTTGTACTTTTAAAAAATAAATTAAAACTGTAACACAGGTCACAAAGTGTTTTCACTGTGCTTTCTGTTAAAATGTAGGTATTTAGGTGGAAAATGCCCTCATAAATTCTACACCAAGTGCATGCTGTGTTATTCCAAAAATACCATCGGTATATGTGTAGAAAACTTCATATTTTCCATTTCACTACCAGCAATCCTCTCAATATTGCTTTTCTGATTGCCAAAACCAGCTGAAAAAAATGCAGCTAAACACAAAAACCTGAACTAAATATTGTGTATAAATGCAATATAATTCCTGAATAGTGATGAGCGAATATCATGAAATTTGTTTCGGTTTGAATACATTTGCCATACATTTGCCACAAATCACCCCTTTGATGTCTTCTAGGACTTTTGCTAAGTGGAATGCAATCCTCGAAGACATCAGAGAGTCAAACAAAGCAATTGAAGCACTTACAATTCCACAAAATTAAAAAATAAACATACTCACCACCTTCCCTGATCTCCAGTAGCGACGCTTCCCTGCCAAGAGGTGAGATGACGTAGTTGTCCCATGTGATCTCTGCAGCCAATCACAGGCTGCTCGGCCACATGGTACAAAACTACATGATATAGTTTTGTGCCATGTGACCACTGCAGTCTGTGATTGGCTGCAGATATCACATGGGACAGCTACGCCATCTCACCTGCCGACAGTGCCACGTTGGGAGACCAGGAGAGTTGGTGAGTATGTTGTTGTTTTTTTTTAATCTCCTCGTCTCCCTTCTTTTTTCTACAATCTCAAAATTGCATCCGGTGCCCACTGGCGGTGGACATTTTGACTATTTGTGCACTGCAAACCACAACAGTTTCGGATTTCAGCGAATACGGAACTTTGAAAAATCAATTTACGACATATCTCTACTTCTAAATTCTACATAGTTTTAGTGAAAATATACAAGATAATCATTGAACCCACCTTCCCCCCTAGAGGGGGTCCAGGCAATGCAGTCATAAAAAAAATAAACTCAAATGTGGGCATATTACATGTGTTTGTGAAGCCGGCCTTAAGTGGAGTCTCCAGTGATCATTTCCGACAAATCATAACAAACCTTTGACTGACCTTAGAGATCTACAGGGCCATATCTCCTTCTTGGGTTTCAACAAGAAGTGACAGGAAACAGAGCTGTCAGACCTCATTGCTGTTCCTTTTTAATGTTTGCTAACAAATGGCAACCTAGGCAGTAGGGGCCAGGAAAGTTCTACAGACATTGCTGAACTGAATTGTGTGGGTTACCATTTATTAGACCTCATCATGTACTTTTTCTTTGCAAAACATATTATATTGTCAATGCAGAAATGTTAATGGGAATATTCATGTTTTAATGCAAAAATGTTTAATGACCCAGATATGTGTCCTCCTTTAACGTATCTCTAAACTTGATATATGTGGCACAAGATGTTAACCGGTTCCCGAATGCTGGCTGTATATAAACATACGACGGTCCTTAAAACCCGCGCCATGGAGTATTTACAGTGCGGGTTTTAGCTTGCTGCCCGAGCAATTCGGCAGCTTAATGTCGAGTCTCCAGCAGTCAGTGACTGGCAAAGACCCTGAGGAGAATATAGAAGCAGCTTTCACTGCTTCTATCTTCTCCGATCTACTCAATGAGCGCTGTGTATATGAATAGAGGCAGCAGCAGATCACCGGGTGCTGTTAGTGGCAGACTGCCACTGGTCACATGATCACCGGGGGCCGTTAGTGGCAGGCTGCTGCTGGGTCTAACTAAACCCAGCACAGTCCTATTAGTGACAATAGTCACTATAAGAGGGCTATTTCCCCTGTAACTGGGGCTGCTGTGCAGCCCCAGTTACATAGGAAAGATAATGTGTAAAAGATTAAAAAATAAAATATAAAGTCCCCCAAATGTCTTTTCTGACCTTTGAGGGACAGACCATAACTCAAAAAAAATAAAAATAAAAATAAAGTACAAAAAAAAGGCATAATAAATACACATAAAACGTGTCCAGACAATTGTTTTACGACTCAGCCGGACAGAACCGATGATAAAGTTGTGCACTTTGCATACTGGTGACAAAAAAGGAAGCAAGAAGCACAATTTGACAAAGCCTACACCCAATACAATGAATACAAAAAATATGAATACTTTATTTAATGAAAAAAACACACAAACTAAAAACAATTAAAAACATCAAAGACAAGCCCATGTAAAATAAACATGGCAAAACCACAGCCACAATATGTGTATCAAATTTGTTGAGATGTGAGGTTAAACATATACCAATCCACGGGTCAAAAAGTAGAACACTGCTCTCCTATAATAAGAAATGAATGGCCCTAAGCTTAGAATATCTCTAAAAAATTAAGAGAGGTCCAAATTAATAGGACCTAAAAAGGTGGAATGAGCATAACGACTCACACTGCAGTGCAAAACCTGTGTCCTAAAACATCACAAATAATGCTAAAAAAAAATATGATAATGAGAATGAGGAAATAAGTTTGAATTAACATGACCCGGGAAGGCTGTGGTATGAAGATAAACCCCACGCGTATCACTACCTCTCTGTGCAGCTTCCTCAGGGGGAAGTAGAGTCCCGTACGAAATGATGCCCGTACTTTGCTTGTCTTACGTTGTGTACTGGTCTGACGTCCCTAGCCGGACAGAAAAACGCTGCATGCAACGTTTTTCCGTATGGCACAGGGAGACATCCAGCGTCATCGAACACAAAACTGTTCCCATAGATACATAAATGTATTGGATATTTTGTGTCCAGTTGTTCCACACTTTTTCAAACCGGGGTAATGTATGGTCTTTATACACAATGATTTTATAATTTAAGCAAGTGCTATGGACTGTGGCTATAATTTCCTTAAGGAAGGGATATGAGGGTTCTTGCAGTGCCTCGTATTGGCCAATTTGCTAGCAAGAAGTATATGAGCGGAAACTGGCTTCTGAGAGTAATTTGATCTCGAAGAATAGTACAGCCAGAGAAGGAGAAGGCAGGATGGCCATTTTAAATACTTGAGGCTCCAAATGGAATTTCATAGGTCAGTTAATAATGAACAAGACCATAGGGTGTGCAACAAAGTGCCTCTACCACCTCAGCTCCTCCAACAAAAATGGGAAACACTTTGGAACATATGGCTATTGCTATTTGGTATGTAATACCCTCGGAGCATAGCTTTCATAGCTGATTCATAGTTGATTCATGGTGAAGAATCTCAAAGAATAGGAGCAAGCAGGGTTGGAAAATATCCAGTACAATTTATTTCCCATATCAAAAAGGTGAAAATTTAATTAAAGGGGTTTTCCGGAAGCACAAAATTACTTTTAGTTAAACTAAACAATGCAAAAACATAACTTTGTAATGTACTTACGTTTGAATCAATGAATGTAGCGTCGTATCCCCTCTTCCGCCACGTGACCGCATAATGTAAAATTTGCAGTTCCTGTGCAGACCCGTCCATTTGCTTCGCTACCTAACTTCCGGTTTCCGGCTTTCACAATGTACGGTTACGTCACAAATGACGTAACTGTACCACGTGTTTCCCCCATCTGCTTAGAGCATGCGTCGTTGCCACACTCCACCACGCATGCTCTGTTAAATGATATGGCTGCGTCTTCAGCAGCCGTGTATGTTCCATTGCGCATGCACAAATTTTAACTATGCGGTGTCGGTGTGTAGTCTGACGGCCGTGTCTTCCGTCGCTCGCTCTCTCCTTCTCCTCCTCACAGTGCGAAGCGCATGTGAGGAGGAGGCGGAGGGTGTATTTTTTTTGCTCCCTGTAGGAGCGGAATCCCCAATCCCCGGCCACAGCTTTGGCAATGCTGTGGCCAGGGATTGGGGATTCCGCTCCAGGAGAAGTCCCTGACTTCACTGTGTCCATATATGGACACAGTGACGTTAGGGACTTCTGAAGTGGAATCCCCGGCAATCTGGCCGGGGATTCCGCTCCAGGAGAAGTCTCTGCCTTCACTGTCCATGTATGGACACAGTGAAGTCAGGGACTTCTGAAGCGGAATCACCGGCGATGTCGCCTTAGATTCCACTCCAGGAAAAGTCTCTGCCTTCACTGTCCATATATGGACACAATGACGTCAGGGACTTAGGAAGCGGAATCCCCGGCGATGTGGCCGGGGATTCCGCTCCAGGAGAAGTCTCTGCCTTCACTGTCCATATATGGACAGTGAAGTGAGGGTTTTCTCCGAGAGCCGACAGGAAAGTGGGGGGGGGGGGGGTGACTATGTACAAGGGCGCAGTGTAGCATTAACTAAAGGGGGGTTGTGTGGCATTGCCTATAGGGGGGCTGTGTGGCATTACCTACAGGGTGGCTGGCTGTGTGGCATTACCTACAGGGGGATGTGTGGCACTACCTACAGGGGGGTTGTGTGGCACTACCTACAGGGGGGGCTGTGTGGCATTACCTACAGGGGGGCTGTGTGGCATTGCTTACAGGGGGGCTGGGTGGCATTACCTACAGGGGGCTGTGTGGCACTACCTACAGGGGGGCTGTGTGGCACTACCTACAGGGGGGCTGTGTGGCACTACCTACAGGGGGGCTGTGTGGCACTAGATACAGGGGGGCTTTGTGGCACTACCTACAGGGGGGCTGTGTGGCACTACCTACAGGGGGGCTGTGTGGCACTACCTACAGGGGGCTGTGTGGCACTGCCTACAAGGGGGGCTGTGTGGCACTACCTACAAGGGGAGCTGTGAGGCATTGCTTACAGGGGGCTGTGTGGAATTATCTACAGTGGGGCTGTGTGGAATTACCTACAGGGGGGCAGTGGCAGTATCTATAGAAGGTAGTGTGTGGCATTATCTACAGAGGGCAGTGTGTGGCAGAAAATTGACAAATGAAATTCATCCATTTTTAAAACGGACAAGGAAAAAAACGGGTGCAAAACGGGATTAAAAACGGAAGCATGGCCCGGAACGGAACGGATGCAAAACGGCCGAGAAAACGAACCAAAACCGCCGTTTTTATCGGCCAACACTCAGACCCTGTCGGGTGAATAGAGCCTAAAGGTAGTTGATGATGCGCCGTGTCTCTACACAGTCGGAAGTGCTGTCTTAGCAAAGACACGGAGCGTCATCAATGATAGAACACGCCCCCTCCTAGTATCTCGTCGTCCACACCTCCTCTTCCTTCAATCTAGGATTTTCTGCGCTGCCTGGCCGCCTTGTCTCTCCTCTAACACGCACCCTCCTCCGACAATCTCGTCGTCCACGCCTTCCCATCGTTCTTCACACTTGTTGTTCACGCACTGCCTGGCCACCTTGTCTCTCCTCTAACACGGCCCGTGTGTCTGTGTGTATATATATGTATGTGTGTATGTATATGTGTGTGTATATGTGTGTGCGTGTGCGTGTACGTGTGCACGTGCATATATATATATATATATACACACACACAAAATTATATATATATATAGATATATATATATATATATATATCTATATATAGCAGAAAAAGAATGGCGACAGCACACTGCGACACTAATTCCACCTAAACCACTAAATATAAATAAATATGCACTAAAGCTAAATCTACTTATAATAGGGAGGTTCTTAGTGCACATTTTGATCAAAAAGTGTTTTCCCACCTGCCACGACAAGGCGACCTCTGTAAGGTAGGAAACTACGCTGCACATACACGCAGAACTGGGACTAAGCCTACATATATACCTGGGGATGGTAGGATCCAGCATTGAACTAATTAAAATCACCCAGGGCAGAATGGGAGGAGTGCAAGAACAAAAATGGAGGCAGTCACTAACCCCACATATATGGATCACATAAACACAACAAAAATGTGAACAGCACATTCCAACTAAATGATATATATATATATATATATATATATATATATATATATATATATATATATATATATATATACACGCACAAAATATATACACTACCGTTCAAAAGTTTAGGGTCACTTAGAAATTTCCTTATTTTTGCAAGAAAAGCACAGTTTTTTTCAATGAAGATAATTAATCAGTAATACACTCTATACATTGTTAATGTGCTAAATGACTATTCTAGCTGCAAACGTCTGGTTTTTACTGCAATATCTACATAGGTGTATAGAGGCCCATTTCCAGCAACCATCACTCCAGTGTTCTAATGGTACATTGTGTTTGCTAACTGTGTTAGAAGGCTAATGGATGATTAGAAAACACTTGAAAACCCTTGTGCAATTATGTTAGCACCGCTGTAAACAGTTTTGCTGTTTAGAGGAGCTATAAAACTGACCTTCCTTTGAGCTAGTTGAGAATCTGGAGCATTATATTTGTGGGTTCGATTAAACTCTCAAAATGGCTAGAAAAAGAGAGCTTTCATGTGAAACTTGACAGTCTATTCTTTTTCTCAGAAATTAAGGCTATTCCATGCGAGAAATTGCCAAGAAACTGAAGATTTCCTACAACGGTGTGTACTACTCCCTTCAGAGGACAGCACACACAGGCTCTAACCAGAGTAGAAAGAGAAGTGGGATGCACAACTGAGCAACAAGACAAGTACATTAGAGTCTCTAGTTTGAGAAATAGACGCCTCACAGGTCCTCAACTGGCAGCTTCATTAAATAGTACCCGCAAAACGCCAGTGTCAACGTCTACAGTGAAGAGGCGACTCCGGGATGCTGGCCTTCAGGACAGAGTGACAAAGAAAAAGCCATATCTGAGACTGGCTAATAAAAAGAAAAGATTAATATGGGCAAAAGCACACAGACATTGGACAGAGGAAGATTGGAAAAAAGTGTTATGGACAGACGAATCGAAGTTTGAGGTGTTTGGGTCACACAGAAGAACATTTGTGAAACGCAGAACAACTGAAAAGATGCTGGAAGAGTGCCTGACGCCATGGTGGAGGTAATGTGATGGTCTGGGGTTACTTTGGTGCTGGTAAAGTGGGAGATTTGTACAAGGTAAGGCCTCATTTACACGAGCGCATTATACGCGCGTGCGACGCGCGTGCTTTTCACGCGTGTCGTACGCACCTATAATAGTCTATGGGGCTGTTTAGACGATGCGTGAATTTTGCGCAGCGTGAGTGCGTTGCGTAAAACTCACGACATGTTCTATATTCTTGCGTTTTTCACGCAACACGCACCCATTGACTTCAATGGGTGCGTGAAAACAACGCATGCCACACTGACGGTCCTGCGTTGCATGCGCGAAAATCACGCAAGAGCTGTCAAAAGGATGAATGTAAACAGAAAAGCACCACGTGCTTTTCTGGTTACAAACATCCAAACGGAGTGTCAAATTAGAGATGAGCGCACCGAACTTCACCGGGTTCGGCCGAACTCGTTTTAACCGAACCCGGCAAAAAATGTTCGGGTACGCGACGTCAGGAGACAGTCACTGCCCACGGTGCTGAAAGACTTAAACTGTTTCAGCACCATGGACAGTGACTTTCGATCACAATATACATATACGTGTAAAAAAAAAAAGAAGTTCTGACTTACCGATAACTCCCGGCTTCTTCCTCCAGTCCGACCTCCCGGGATGACAATTCAGGCCAAGTGACAGCTGCAGCCAATCACAGGCCAAGCACAGGCTGCAGCCAATCACAGGCTGCAGCGGTCTCATGGCCTGCCGCGTCATCCTGGGAGGTGGGGCCGGATGACAAGAGAGGGACGCGTCACCAAGGCAACGGCCGGGAGACCGGACTGGAGGAAGCAGGCAGTTCATGGTAAGTGTGAACGTCTTTTTTTATTCACAGGTTGGTGTAGATTGTGATCGGCATTCACTGTCGAGGGTGCTGAAAGAGTTACTGCCGATCAGTTAGCTCTTTCAGCACCTTGGACAGTGACGGGCGTCGACTACCTCATCTCTATGATGGCGGCTGCGCGAAAATCACGCAGCCGCGCATCATACACGGATGACACACGGAGCTGTCAATTGCCTTTTGCGCACGCAAAACGCAGCGTTTTTTTGCGTGCGCAAAACGCACACGCTCGTGTAAATGAGGCCTTTAAAAGGGATTTTGAATAAGGAAGGCTATCACTCCATTTTGCAACACCATGCCATACCCTGTGGACAGCGCTTGATTGGAGCCAATTTCATCCTACAACAGGACAATGGCCCAAAGCACACCTCCAAATTATGCAAGAACTATTTAGGGAAGAAGCAGGCAGCTGGTATTCTATCTGTAATGGAGTGGCCAACGCAGTCACCAGATCTCAACCCCATAGAGCTGTTGTGGGAGCAGCTTGACCGTATGGTACGCAAGAAGTGCCCATCAAGCCAATCCAACTTGTGGGAGGGGCTTCTGGAATCATGGGGTGAAATTTCTCCCGATTACCTCAGCAAATTAACAGCTAGAATGCCAAAGGTCTGCAATGCTGGAATTGCTGCAAATGGAGCATTCTTTGACGAAAGCAAAGTTTGAAGGAGAAAATTATTATTTCAAATAAAAATCATTATTTCTAACCTTGTCAATGTCTTGACTATATTTTCTAGTCATTTTGGCAACTCATTTGATAAATATAAGTGTGAGTTTTCATGGAAAACACAAAATTGTCTGGGTGACCCCAAACTTTTGAACGGTAGTATATATATATATATATATATATATATATACACATACATATCAATAACAGGATGTGGTTATATTGCTTGATCTGTATATATATATATATATATATATATATATATATATATATATATATATATATATAGTAAATAATAGTGAGACACACTAAGGGCGGGTTCACACATAGCGGAATTTCACTTAAATTCCGCTGCGGACACTCCGCAGCGTTAATCCGCAGCGGAGCCGTTTCTCCATTGACTTTCACTTTAATTTAGCAGTGTTCGTTTACACGATGCGTACAATTCCGCTGCGGAGCATAGGCTGCGGAGCGGAATTTGGTGTCCGCAGCATGCTCTGTCTGTTGCGGAGCAGTGGCGGACTGGTTGCGGACTCATGGCGGAATTTCTCCATTGACTTCAATGGAGAGTCAAAATTCCGCAATGAAGTCCGCAGATCTTATGTGTGCTGCGGAGCGTATTGTTTTTACTACCATGACATTTCTTCATTCTGGCTGGACCTATGTATTTCTAGGTCTACAGCCAGACTGAGGAAGTCAATGGGGCTCCCGTAATGACGGGAGCGTTGCTAGGAGACGTCTGTAAATAGTCACTGTCCAGGGTGCTGAAAGAGTTAAGCGATCGGCAGTAACTGTTTCTGCACCCGGGACAGTGACTACCGATCTCAATATACATGTATCTGTAAAAAAAAATATAAGTTCATACTTACCGAGAACTCCCTGCGTCTGTCTCCAGTCCGGCCTCCCAGGATGACGTTTCAGTGTAAGTGACGGCTGCAGCCAATCACAGGCCAAGCACAGGCTGCAGCGGTCACATGGACTGGAGCGTCATCCAGGGAGGTCGGGCCGGATGCCGAAAGAGGGACGCGTCACCAAGACAACGGGCGGTAAGTATGAAATTCTTTGACTTTCACTAGGGAAAGTGCTGTCCCTTCTCTCTATCCTGCACTGAATAGGGAGAAGAGAAGCACTTTTCCTGCAGTCCGCAGCGGCCAGTCCGCATCAATTTTCTGCACATTTTGTGCAGATCCGCTGCAGAATCTGCAACGCAGATTCTGTGCGGCATTGATGCGGACAGTTGCGGAGGAATTCCGCCATGTGTGGTCATGCCCTAAGGCCTCATGCACACGACCGTAGCCATGTGCACGGCTGTGATCTTCGGGTCGGCCGGCCGCGGAGTGTCACCCGCGAGCCGCCCGCAAATCGCGGGCCGTGCACATGGCCACGTCCATTGTTTTCTATTAGTCTGGACCGCAGAACACGGCCGTAATAAGACATGTCCGTTCTTTCTGCGGTCCAGGCTCCTGGGCCATGCACGGACCTTGGAAACCACGATCGTGTGCATGGGCCCATTGAAATGAATGGGGCCACAATTCTCCCGTGCATTTTCGGAGGAATTGCGCCCACAAAAGCACGTTCGTGTGCATGGGGCCTTACATACATTTATAGTAAATTATGTAAAAAAAGAAAAGTTTTACCATTGTTTGGAGTAGTGTTTGGGGTTTGCTTCACTGTAAGGCCCTGTTCACACAGAGTTTTTTTCAGGCAGAAAATTGTGCCTCAAAATTCCACTTGAATTTTGAGGCAGATTTTGATCTGCCTGCACGCCGTTTGCCACTACGAAAAATGCTTTCTCTGCCCCCTATTGATGTCAGAAGGAGGTCAGATGAGTAAACACCCGAAGATAGGGCATGTCGCTTCTTTTTCCCTCAATGGCCGCGGGCAAAAAACGTGGCAAACGGCGTGCAGGCAGGTCAAAATCTGCCTCCAAATTCAAGACAGAATTTTGATGCAGAATTTTCTGCCAGCAAAAATCTCAGTGTGAACAAGGCCTAATACTGGATCTCTTGGAACAGATCCAGCAGCAGGTGAGGACAATGTGCTGACTGGATTGTGTGTACCAAGATGTCTGACTTAGGTGGAGTGCGCAGACTAAGGCTGGGTTCACACGAGCACATTAACGTCCGTAATGAACGGACGTATTTCGGCCGGAAGTCCCAGACCGAACTCAGTGCAGGGAGCCGGGCTCCTAGCATCATAGTTATGTACGATGCTAGGAGTCCCTGCCTCTCTGCAGGACAACTGTCCCGTACTGTAATCATGTTTTCAGTACGGGACAGTAGTTCAACGGAGAGGCAGGGACTCCTAGCGTCGTACATAACTATGATGCTAGGAGCCCGGCTCCCTGCACTGAGTTCGGTCCGGGACTTCCGGCCGAAATACGTCCGTCCATTACGGACGTTAATGTGGTCGTGTGAACCCAGCCTTACATTTATCAGGCTGTGAAAGGGGCGGGGGAGGGAGATGGGTGCCTGTACTTAGATCAGTGATAGATGGAGGCACAAAGGATAATGATGATTATTACTGTGTAAGACAGTGTGCAGGGAGGGAGCTGTCTGTCTGTAATTTGTAATTAGAGCAGGGAAGGACACTGTGACCATAGAGGGGCATGAAGGTATGCAAATAGCTGAGATGCTTTGGAGGAAGGGGGGGATGCAACTGTCTCCTCAGATACAACAGGGGATCATGGGTATGGTGGGTTACAAGACAGGAAACAGACAGTAAGGGATGTAAACAAACAGCAAGGGATGTAAACAAACAGAAAGAGTAGCAGTGACGATGGAGATCAAACAGAAACTGGTTAGAAGTTTAATAGAGGATATTAGGGAAGGCAAATCAAGGCTGGGGGACACTTTTTATAATTGTTTTTTTCCTGGACAACCCCTTTAATGTATTTTAGTTTTCAAGTGGATGTAAAGGGGCCACAGGCCTTTAACCCCTTCAGGACTGAGCCTGTTTTGGCCTTCGGACGAAGCCGATTTTTCAAATCTGACATGTGTCACTTTATGTGGTAATAACTCCGGAATGCTTTTACCTATTCAAGTGATTCTGAGATTGTTTTCTTGTGACATATTGTACTTTATGTTAGGGGAAAAATTTGGTCGATAAATTTTATATTTATTTGTAAAAAACACCAAGATTTAGAGAAAATTAGCAAAAATTTGCATTTTTCGAAATTTAAATGAATCTACTTGTAAAACAGATAGTAATACCACACAAAATACTTACTAGTTTACATTTTCCATATGTCTACTTTATGTTTGCATCGTTTTTTGAACATTCTTTTATTTTTCTAGGACGTTACAAGGCTTAGAACTTTAGCAGCAATTTCTCATATTTTCAAGAAAATTTCAAAAGCCTATTTTTTCAGGGACCAGTTCAGTTCTGAAGTGGCTTTAAGGGCCTTATATATTAGAAAGTACCCATAAATCACCCCATTTTGAAAACTGCACCCCTCAAAGTATTCAAAACAGCATTCAGAAAGTGTTTTAGCCCTTTAGGCGTTTCACAGGAATTAAAGCAAAGTAGAGGTGAAATTTACAAATTTCATTTTTTTCTTCAAAAATTCATTTCTAATACATTTTTTATGTACCGCAGAAGGTTTTACCCAAGAAATGCAACTCAATATTTATTGCCCAGATTCTGCAGTTTTTAGAAATATCCCACATGTGGCCCTAGTGTGATAATGGACTGAAACACAGGCCTCAGAAGCAAAGGAACACCTAGAGGATTTTGGGGCCTCCATTTTTTTGAATATATTTTAGGCACCATGTTAGGTTTGAATAGGTCTTGTGGTACCAAAACAGTAAAGACCCCCAAAAGTGACCCCATTTTTAAAACTACACCCCTCAAGGAATTTATCTATGGGTATAGTTAGCATTTTGAATCCACAGTTTTTTTGCTAAATTTATTTGAATTAGTATGTGAAGATGAAAATCTACTTTTTTTCTGAAAAAACATAGACATTTTAAATTTTTACAAGGATTAAAGTAGAAATACACCCCAACATATGTATAGCAATACCCCATATGTGGTAATAAACTGCTGTTTGGACCCACAGCAGGGCTCAGAAGGGAAGGAGCACCATTAGGATCTTGGATTTCTGATTTTGCTGGAATAGTTTTCAGTGCTGTGTCGCGTTTACAATGCACTGGAGGAACCAAAATAGTGGAAACCCCCAAAAAGTGACCCCATTTTGGAAACTACACCCCTGAAGGAATTTTTTTAGGGGTAAAGTTAGCATTTTGACCAAACAGTTGTTTTGCTGAATTAATTGGAATTAGTCTGTAAAGGTAAAAATCTACTTTTTTGCTGAAAAAACGTAGACATTTTTAATTTTTACAAGGAATAAGGGAGAAAAAGCACCCCAACATTTGTAAAACAATTTCTCCCGATTACATAAATATGCCATATGTGGTAATAAAGGGCTGTTTGGACCCACAGCGGGGCTTAGAAGGCAAGGAGCGCTATTTGGCTTTTGGAGCTCAAATTTAGCTGGAATAGTTTTTGGGTGTCATGTCGAATTTGCAAAGCCCCCGAGGGACCAAAACAGTGGACGTCCCCCAAAAGTAACCCAATTTGGGAAACTACACCACTTAAGGAATCTAGGGGTATAGTGAGCATTTAGACTCCACATGTCTTTTGCAGAATTTATTAGAATTAGGCCGCGAAAATTAATATCAACATTATTTCCACTAAAATGTAGAATTTTTTCAATTTCACGAAGGATAAAGGAGAAAAAGCACCCCAATATTTGTAAAGCAATTTCTCCCGAGTACAGCTATACCCCACATGTGGTCATAAATGCTTTTTCATTAGAAAGTAATTAACCCTTTCCGGACTGATCCATGTTTTTCTTTTTCTTTTTAATTTTTCCCTCCCCGCTTTCCGAGAGCCATAACTTTTTTATTTTTCTGTCAATAGAGTGGTGTAAGGGCTTATTTTTTACGGGACAAGCTTTAGTTTTATTTTGTACCATTTTTTGGTACATACACTATTTATTACATTTTTTGGTAGAGCCAAGGTGACCAAAAAACAGCGTATTTGCCGTTTTAAATTCTTTATTTCTCACGGTGTTCACCGTGCGAGTTAAATAATTGTATATTGTAATAGTTTAGACTTTTATGGACGCAGCGATATTAATTTTGTGTATTTTTTTTATTTTTTTACATTACTTTAGAGAAAAAATTTGAAAAGGTGAAAAACTGTTTTTTTTGGACTTTAAATATTTATTTAAGGGGGCGAGGCCAACTGCCGACAGGACCAGTCGCATGCTCTAGGAGCTCCGCTCTCAGTCCCGATTTCCCTACCTTTATCCTGCTGACCTTCCGCTACAATTTCGCACAGAGCCAGCAGACGATCCCGCCAACGAAAAGAGGGTAGTATGAACCGCACACGGCAATCCCTGGCTGCAGAGAAGCTGAATGAGTTTGCTCGCGCTGCTCCTCAACATGGCGCCGGCGCTTCTTCTTCCTTGCCGCCTCCCTCACCAGAGAGAGAACAACAGGATGTCCCACCTGCACCCGAGCCAGAGCTCACGCTGATGCAAGTGTCGACCAGACTCCTGGATGCCATACAGCTCTCCACCTCCTCCCTGACAGGGAAGATTGCAGAAGTAAAGTCTGATGTGGGCCTCCTAAGGCAGGACCTGCAGAATGCAGAATTTTTAAGGGACCGAGTGAGGGAGACGGAGGACCGCATCTCTGGACTGGAAGATAGAGTGGCACCAGTTAGACAGGGTGGCTAATCAATGGCTACAGCGGGCAGACGACCTGGAAAATCGTCTGTGCCGCAATAATATACGGATCCTAGGGCTTCCAAAGCACTGTGAAGGCAGAGACCCCTGCTACTTTATTGAAGCCTGGTTTAAAGAAATTCTACCGAATGCTGTATTGTCGTCGTCTTACACAATTGAAAGGGCGCACCGTATACCTGGCAGACCACCACCACCTGGCGCTCCACCAAGACCCCTGCTAGCACGCTTTCTCAGCAGTCGAGACCGTGACGCTATACTGCAAGCTGCCCGTACACATGGAGAAATCCAATTTCAGAATACTACTATCCTGCTTTTTCCGGAATTTTCCGCTGCATTACAGAAAACGAGGGCTTCCTTTGTACAAGTCAAGAAGCGGTTGCGAGATCTTCAAATCCCTTATTCAATGGCGTTTCCAGCACGATTGAGAGTTATGCATCAAGACAAGACGGTTTTCTTCAACACTCCATTGGAAGCGGGTGACTGGCTGACTTCCCTGGGACGATCTCCTCAAAGATAGACTTGAATATTGCAGCAATCTATGGAACTGTTCACCGTGAACGTTTTGTTCTATCTGCCTTCCTGCACGGGATTTCGTTTTGGACGTCCAGATGAATATTAGCCTGTCTTATCCTGAAATGGTGTCCTCATGCTAATTTTGCCTTATATTATACTGGTAGTTTTTCATATATAAGTTCTGAGAGAAGATTTGCGGAATATTTAGTAAAACTACTGTTCTTTAATATTGCGTTGAAGTATTTGGTAACGAGATATAAGCGACTTTAAAGTGTATTATTTACTGTACATATGACCTCTCAATTTAAATTGGTAATTTAAATTATGGGCGGGTGGGAGCTGGCCTTCGTTTTCTAGAGAAATAGTATGCAATGTCTGTTGTTAGCGGTCAATTATCCGCGAAATTGGGAATCATAACGCTGGTTCCTTTATTTTCCTTGTGCCTTTATTTTTCCTCTGTTCTTGTTCACCTGTATTAGCCATCTAATATATAGGTGATCCCCCGTTTTGCCTCAACTATCACTTCTGTGATACAAAAACGCACAACACTCAGTGCGTAGCTGTTTAAAACCTAGCTGTTTCACTGCTTATCTCAACTGACGGTATTTCTTATTGCTCTCTTACTAGACTATTCTTAACTATCGGTATATCATGACATTATCTATTCTTTCTGTGAATGTGAGGGGTCTGGGAGACTCCCATAAGAGGAATCTGACTTTTTCATTTATCCGGCAGCATGATCCGCAGATAATATGCCTTCAAGAGACACATCTTATACAATCTACTGCCCATTGCTTAAATAGAATATGGATTCAGTGGTTGTCCCATTCTACACACAGCACATATTCCAGAGGGGTTTCCATTTTGATACATAGATCGCTCAGATGGGAACCTGATGTGGTGCAGACGGACAAGGAGGGCAGGTCAATCTTCATACATGCTTGGATTGAAGGTCAGCAGTTCGTACTTATTGGACTTTATCTACCTCCTCCAGCCTCCATGAAAGTGTTGTATGAGGTGGCTAAATTTGCATCCCAATTCCCCGCGGCTGGGGTGATTTGTATGGGAGACTTCAACCTCCTTCTACATCCTTCCACAGACAAATTTTATCCTGGACCTGTACCCGGACATCTGCCCAGGTCTTCTCCTCTGGCTGGATTCTTGGGGGAGATGGGGTGGCTGGACATGTGGAGACAACGTCATCCAAATGGCCGCGAATATACATGCTTCACACCTGGGAGAAATTCACTGTCTAGGATTGATTATGTGTGCAGTAACTCCAAAATCTACAGTATGCTAGAGCTTATCTCTCATTTGCCCCGAGCGATGTTGAATCACTCGCCTATAATAGTGAAACTCAACCTACGACCCCACCACCTGTATAGAGGGCCTAGGAAGGTCCATCCATTCTGGCTCACGGTCTTTGGGGATCAGGACCGCATCCCGGATCAATTGGCAGTGTTCTTTTCAGAAAATCTTCCCTTTGACAACCACTCGGCCCTATGGGACGCGTTGAAGGCATACCTGCGAGGGTGTCTGCAGTCCTCGATCTCCTACCACAAAAGACAGGCCTCAAGGATGGAACAGCTGCAAGCTGCTGAGTGCTTGACATTGGAAGCCGCATTTATAGAGGATCCCACTCCGTTAAACCAACAAACTTGGCTACAGAAAGGCAGGGAATATGTCCATCTCCTCCATGAAAAAACTAAACGTTGCATATTCTTCTCCAATCAGAAATACTTTGAGCTAGGCAATTAATCCAGTAGTCTGCTGGCACATCTTGTTCATAGTAATTCCGCCTTGCCGGCCATATTGCATATTCACTCCGTGACAGGGGAAGTGGTACACGACAATGAGCAGATTCTGGCACGTTTCTCTGAATTCTACAACGGACTCTACGACTCTAAATTACAGATGTCTCCACAGAATATCAGGGATTACTTGCTGGGGCTGGATATTCCGCAGCTAACGGAGTCTCAGAAGGAGTTTATGGATGCCCCTATTACACTGCCTGAACTAGCAAAAGCTCTGACCGCCTTGGCAAAGGGTAAAACCTATGGCCATGATGGAATCCCCCTGGAAGTATACATCAAATATCAGGACCAACTCCTACCACAGTTACTAGATGTATTGAATGCTTCTTTTAAAGAAGGGATCCTGCCGGCCTCGTTTTACGATGCGACTATTATTGTACTTCTGAAGCCTGATAAAGCACCATTGGATTGTGGGTCCTACAGGCCCATCTCTCTACTCAACACAGTTTACAAATTGCTGACTAAAGTACTGGCACTCAGACTGAACTCCGTCATTTCTGATATTATTCACCCGGATCAATCCGAATTCATTCCTGGGAGGAGTACGTCTGATAATTTGAGGAGAGTTCAGACGGTGGCGCAGATAGGTGAACGTACCAACAATGACTGGGCCTTGGCCTCCTTGGATGCTGCTAAGGCTTTCGGCTCTGTGGAATGGTCCTACCTAGTTAGTGTTCTATCCAGCTTTGGCTTTGGCCCTGCATTTGTGACATGGATACAGACCATTTATAAACATCCCAAAGCTAACATAGCACTGAACGGCCTAACATCTACCTCCTTTGACCTTGGAAGGGGAACGAGACAGGGCTGCCCCCTGTCACCCCTGCTCTTTGCAATGGCAATGGAACCGCTGGCAATACTCATCAGATCGGACTCGGACGTAAAGGGGGTCCCACACAAGACGGGTGAGGACCGTATTGCTTTGTATGCAGATGACATTATGCTATTTGTTTCGCAGACACAGTCCTCCCTCCCGAGAATGATGCATCTTATTAACACCTTTGGAGACTACTCTGGACTTCGCATTAATTGGTCCAAATCAACCATTTTGTTTCTACAGCCTGGGGATCCACAGCCTGTGGGCTCCACGAGAGAAGGTCTTGCTGTAGTTGATCATTTTAAATACCTGGGCATACATATTGCCAGAAAAGCGGCTCTTTCCCTACAACTCAATGTGTATCCTCTATTGACCGTTTCCAGAGAAAAGTTTAAGACCTGGGCAGCCCTTCCCTTGTCAGTCATGGGGCGAATTAATCTGATTAAAATGGTGATACTTCCGAAGAGTCTTTATATTCTACAACATATCTTCACTCCTATACCAAAGTCCTTCTTCCGACAACTGGAGTCTCACATCATTTCCTTTATATGGGGAAGGTCTAGGTCAAAACTGGCCTTACAGAAGCTACAAAGACCGAAGGAGATGGCCGGTATCGCACTCCCGGACATTTATCTATACTATTTGGCTGGCCAACTCAAATACCTTGGCGCCTGGACTCAAGCCAATTGCCCTCCGGGCCTTGAGGGCATGTTACTGGACTATTCTGCGCATGAATCACTGTGGCCGGTGTTGTTTCATCAGGGAGTACCAGGGTCCTCTTTACTGCCTGTCTGTCGAGTGGCAAGGGGAGTTTGGAAAGTGGCTATGACTATTTCAAATTTTTCGGACATCCCCGCGGAAACTCCTCTGTGGCAAAATATGGTGCTGGACTCCCTAGTTAGGTACCCGGATGCCGCATACTGGATTAATGTGGGTATTACAGTGCTTGGAGATGTGTATGAAAATAATATATTTCTGTCTTTTGAACAAATGCAGAAAAAATTTCAGCTTCCTCGACAACACTTCTTCAGATATCTACAGTTGCGTTACCTCCTTGCTACACAGTTTCCGGGTCAGCGTCAGCCCATCTCCTCCTATCCGCTCATTGGGGTGGTCCGATCACAGGGCCCCAGAGGTCTGATATCTACTATTTACGCTCATCTGCTTGAACAGAAGGCTAATGCGGCCCCGTTGCCGATTGTTTCCAGGTGGTCTCAGCTAATTCCATCTCTGACGGAGGACACTATTGAAGACCTACTGCAATCACAGTTGCATGTATCACCTGCTGCCAATAACAAGCTCATCCAGTTGTACTATATCCACCAGGCGTATCTGACACCTCAGCGTTTATTTAAAATGAAATACATATCGGAACCTGCATGCCCGAAATGTTCTCATGCACCAGCTGACTTCTGGAATATGGTATGGATGTGCCCACATATCCGGTCCTACTGGTCAGAGATCATCGGATTCCTCAACTTAATGCTGCTATTCCCTGTAGTGGGGTCTCCAGAATTGTGTCTATTCGGAATACTGGTCGATGATATATGGTCCATTCATACTAGAATCTTTTTGCAGGAGACCCTATTTTTGGCCCGTAAAGGCATATCTATGAGATGGATGGATCGCCGACCTCCTAAGGTTGCAGTATGGAAACAGATGGTTAATTCTACTATATCGTATGAACGTATCATTTTCAAACATAGAGATAGGCCAGACAAATTCAATAAGATATGGGACCTGTGGTGCAGCAACTCCGACACCACGTACTCCCCTGGGGAGCTGGATATAGCAGTAGACGCGGCGAGGGGGGGGGGAGGGGGAGGTAGCTGGAATATGGTTTGTCTGACTAAGCAGTGGATCTCCCGGACCTCTCACATATAAACACATTTGTATGAGCCTAATGATGTATATGATCTAATTTATAAATTTATTCTCTGTGATTTCTTTATGCCTCATTTGTGTAGCGGAGAAAACAGTGTGGAAATGTTGTTGAGATTTGTACAGCACCTGCGAGTGCTCTGTTGTATTAATAGGGACACTGTTGTCCTTTACCTTTTTTTATGCCTTATGTTGTGATGAAGCAAACTTACTTTTCAATAAAACGAGTTTAAAAAAAAATAATATTTATTTAATTTTTTTCACTAACTATTTACTTTTGTTTTTACAAATTTTATTAATCCCCATAGGAGATTTGAACCAGCGATCGTTAGATCACTGGTAGAATACACTGCAATACTAATGTATTGCAGTATATTGCCATTTTTACATGCTCCTGTAACAGCGTGATCAGTGTTTCTGTCCGTTAGTCCCGGGTGTCAGTTGTAATACACAGCTGACAACGGAAGCGTATGGTACGGGCTCAGTGAGTGAGACGCTCAATACATCTACCCCACACCACAACATGCTATTAAGTAATGGTGCGCAAAAAGGTTTAATGCGCAGCGGATGGTGCAAAGTGAAAATTACAATTTTCGACTGATGTGCACTATATGTTGTGCCCAGTTTGTGCCACAAATACCACAAATAAAATATTAACAGGGTTCTCCCGGGTAGGGCGATGCCATATCAGTGGACGTAAACGGCTGTTTTGGCACGCTGTAGGGCTCAGAAGGGAGGGAGCGCCATTTGGCTTTTGGAGCACAGATTTAGCTTGGTAGTATCTCTGGCGTTTTGCTGCTATTTCAGTTTATAATGTGGGGGCATATGTAGGCTGGGCAGAGTACATCAGGGGCATAATAAGAGGGTATAATATTGGGGTAAATAAATAATAATCCGCAGATATGTGGCCAGTGTCGCACTGATAAATGGCGCCCGATCTTATCCACTTTTGGAACACTGCACATTTTGCATCGCTATATTCTCGGAGACAGAACTTTTTTTATTTTCTCACCACCGGAGCCGTGTGAGGGCTTATTCTTTGCAGGACAATCTGTCATTTTCATTGGTACCATTTTGGGGTACATGCGATTTTTTTTGATCACTTTTTATTCCATTTTTCGTCAAGCAAGGTGACAAAAAACCATAAATTCTGACAATGTTTTTTATTTATTTTTTACGGCTTTTACCCTGGGCTATAAATGACCATTATACTTTATTCTGCGGGTCGATACGATTACGGCGATACCATATGTATATCGTTATTTTTACATTTTGCAGCGTTTGTGCAATAAAATAACTTATTTATAAAATATACTATTTTTTGTGTCACCATATTCTGAGAGCCATAACTTTTTTATTTTTCAGTCAAAAAAGCTGTGTAAGGGCTTGTTTTTTGCGGAACAGGATGTAGTTTGTATTGGTACCATTTTGGCGTACATGCGACTTTTTTATCACTTTTTATTGTATATTTTGGGAGGAGTGGTGACCAAAAAATAGTGATTCCTGCATTGTTTTTAGTTTATTTTATTTGCGGTGTTCACCGTGTGGGAAAAAAAATATTATAGTTTTATAGATGGGGTTGTTATGAACGCGGTGATACCAAATATCTGTACTTTTTTTTTTACGTGTTCGTTTTTTTTCCTATAATAAAAGACTTATTATAGGAAAAAAAGCAGTTCTTGTTTATGTCACTTATAACTTTTATTTTTACACTTTTTTTAAAATATTTTTATTCTTTTTTTTACTTTCTTTACTTGTCCCACTAGGGGACACTTAGACTTGCAGCTCTGATCGCTGCTGGAACACATTACACTACATACATAGTGTAATGCATTCCAACTGTCATTGTGATGTGACAGTCACACTGACAGGAAGCCTACGACGACCACCCTCTGGCTGGTTCTCGTAGGCTTCTGTACATGGCAGCCCGGAAGCCATTGTCTGGCGTCCGGTTGCCATGGGTACCATCGCCAGCCCCCGTGATTTCATGTGGGGGCTGCCGATCTCCGCTAAAATCCTTAGATGTGGCGATCGGAATCGACCGCCGCATCGAAGGGGTTAACTGCCGAAATCAGCGGCGATGGGCCGCTGATCGGCAACAGGGAATGCAGGGCAGACACCCTGCACAGTTAACCGCCGCTGCGGTGTAGCGCCGCGCGGCGGTTAACTTTCAAAGCACAGACGTAACTGCACGTCGAGGTGCGCAAAGTTACTGCTCACCTCGACGTGCATTAACGTCAAGGTGCGGGAAGGGGTTAATACTAATGAGGGGTTGTGACAATAATTGGATATCAGCATAAAAAAAATAATATATGGGAATTTGTAACATTGCTGGTGGGAATAGAGAAGTGTGGTAGGAAAGGGAGACTTTCAAAGATATATAAAGTAATGAATGATGAAAGGAGTCAAACTATTCTAATGCCTGCTCAGGGGAGATGGTTACAGGACATGGGGGAGATAAGGGAGTCCCAATGGAAGAGAATCCTATTGAATATCCCTAAAATCTCAAATGGACCATAGCTTTGGGTCACCCAACTCTTTATTTTTTAATAGAGCATATTATTCCCCCTATAGGTTGGCAAAGATGTATAGGAAGCCTGAAGCAAAATGCCCTAAATGTGAAGGAGAAAAATATGATCTTATACACATGCTTTGGCTATGTCCCATGGTTAAGAGATTTTGGGAGGATGTCCTGAAGGATATCTTGGAGCGATATGGGATCAAAGTCCCATGGGATGTGATTATATGTGTATTGGGTTACGATGGATTTAAGACTACAAGAGAAAATAAGAAGGAAGTACTATTGAAACTCCTGAAACTGGGCACATAAGACAATTATCTTTAAATGGATTAAGCAAGAACCACCATGTGGGAGTTTCTGGAGGCAATAAATAAGATGCTACAATATGAAAAAAATCTACTATCTAGGGAAACATAGGAAGGTTGAATTCGAGGGGCTGTGGGGAAAATGGTTGGAATAGTGGATGTAAAGTATGATTTATCTATGGAAGGGGAGAGATAGGGAGGAGGAATATTATTAAATAAAAAATTTTTGGGGGGTGGGAGGAATGTGGGTAGGATAAAGTGTTACTGCTCAGGTTTATATGATGGTGTGAGTGTAGTGGCATTAGGTATGGGACGTTTGTTGGAGATATGAGATCTAGTGCTAAATAGGGTATAGTAAACTATGATGGATTATTAGAACTATGTGTATATGAGGTTATTTGATGAGTAGGTATACAGGCCTATGTTGAAACAGGCTCAATATAGATCATAAATAGCAGCAGGGACAGAGGGCATCCCTGACGGGTCTTATTTGTTATCAACAATTTGTCACAGAGTTTCCCATTGAGTATGTTTTATGCAGAGGGCAAAATCTATAGGGCTTTTATAGTGTTTAAAATGGTGCCCTGGAAACCCAAAGTTTGGGCTATAGTAGTGCCAGCAGGGGGTGGTGTGAACCCTTCTTGTCACTAAGGGATTTGACAAGGAGCTACTCCAGGGAGCGGAGTCTAAGGGAACCCCAGGTCTTCACTCTTTAACCCCTGTACAGGGATTAAGCTCTGCGGGGGAACCACAGGTCGCTACCCCTTAAATAGTCTTCCTTAGTGACGGATGACGTAGGAGGAGGCAGAGTAAAAAAACGTAGCTTTATATCTGGGCAAGCAGCTGAGGTTCAACTCGGTTAAACGTAGCGATATGGTCAGGGCAGGAGGCAGGCATGGATGGTCGAATACATACAATACAACAATACCACAGAGAAACTCAGGAACACAGGGAACACTGAGGAACCAAATTGCTCTGGCAATATATAGTAGAGCTGACAAGGCTTTTGCAGATGGTCAGGTGATTGGCACTTGTTGGTCTTTTAAGAATACAAGGGTCAGCGTGTGCTAGGACTCAGAGGAGTGTGTCAGTGGCGGCCACCAGACGCCAAAGTAGTAGACAGAGGGAGGATGCTGGCCACAGGTTAGCATAACATATTGGCAAGGGGACGTGGCGATCATGACACTAGGAGTCATGGGTAACCATCCAAAATGATGTTAAGGACTCATCTGGTATTTTTTGCAACTTGGAGGCCGCTAATAAAACCACCTGGTTCCACTAGGTGAAAATCAGAAGTAGTCAGTTTTGAAATTTCGGAATATTTATTTGAATACCTATCTTGTGCCTTATTTAACCCCTTCACGCACCTGGACGTAACTGCACGTCCTGGTGAGGTGTGTGAAGTATGAAGCGGGCTCACACGCTGAGCCCTTTCCATACGCTGCGGATGTCAGCTGTGTATTACAGTTGACACCATGGACTAACAACCAGGAACAGCGATCCCTCTATTTCTGGCTGTTTAACCTAATGATCGCTGGTTCAAATCCCCTAGGGGGTCTATTAAAAAGTTTCCTAAAGTTTTTAGTAGTGAAAAAAATATATAAAAAAATGAAATAAAATTGGTATTGCCTCATCCATAAAAGTCCAAAATATTACAATATAACATTATTTAACTCGCACTTTGGACGCAGTAAAAAAAATAATTAAAACACCAAAATCGCTGGTTTTTGGTCACCTTAGCACTCAACAAAATTAAAAAAAAGTGACAAAAAGTTGTATGTACCAAAAAATTGTACCAATCAAAACTACAGCTCAAACTACAGGGTGAGCCATTTATATGGATACACCTAAATAAAATGGGAATGGTTGGTGATATTAACTTCCTGTTTGTGGCACATTAGTATATGGGAGGGGGGTAACTTTTCAAGCTGGGTGTTGACCATTTTGAAGTCGGCCATTTTGTATCCAACTTTAGTTTTTTCAATGGGAAGAGGGTCATGTGACACATCAAACTTATCGAGAATTTCACAAGAAAAACAATGGTGTGCTTGGTTTTAACATTACTTTATTATTTCATGAGTTATTTACAAGTTTCTGACCACTTATAAAATGTGTTCAAAGTGCTGCCCATTGTGTTGGATTGTTAATGCAACCCTCTTCTCCCACTCTTCACACACTGATAGCAACACCGCAGAAGAAATGCTAGCACAGGCTTCTAGTATCAGTAGTTTCGGTTGCTGCACATCTCGTATCTTCACAGCATAGACAATTGCCTTCAGATGACCCCAAAGATAAAAGTCTAAGGGGGTCAGATCGAGAGACCTAGGGGGCCATTTAACTGGCCCAAGACAACCAATCCACTTTCCAGGAAACTGTTCATCTAGGAATGCTCGAACCTGACACCCATAATGACATAAATAACTCATGAAAGAATAAAATAACGTTAAAACCAAGCACACCATTGTTTTTCTTGTGAAATTATCGATAAGTTTGATATCTCACATGACCCTCTTCCCATTGAAAAAACTAAAGTTGGATACAAAATGGCCGACTTCAAAATGGCCGCCATGGTCAACACCCAGTTTGAAAAGTTTCCCCCCTCCCATATACTAATGTGCCACAAACAGGAAGTTAATATCACCAACCATTCCAATTTTATTTAGGTGTATCCATATAAATGGCCCACCCTGTACATCTCGTCCTGCAAAAAAGAAGCCGTAACACCACTCAATCGATGAAAAAAAAAAAAAAGTTATGGCTCTCAGAATGTGGTGAAACATTTTTTTAACAGATATTTTTTATTGTAAAAGTAGTAAAATATAAAAAAATCTTTATAAATTTGGCTATAAATTAAAAAAAATGGCTTTGTCCTGAAGGGGTTAATGGCTGCATTCCAAGAGCCATAACTTTTTTTATTTTTTACCGTCAATGTAGTTGTATGATTGCTTATTTGCCATAACTTTTTTTCATGTAGAGTATTTATAAGATACAGATGTGTCCTTCCTAATCTTTCCTCTTATCTCAACATATCCTCAGATGTGTGGCATTAGGTGACCAGCTTTGAAAAAAAACATGATTTTGTGATACTCTGTCATGATATGTCTATGCTATAAGTGTCTATGTGTGGCCACCAGTGGGTGTTATCTGAACTGCAGCATGTAAAGGGTTTTGTTAACATGTATCAATATTGTGTTGAATTGGTTTCATAACAAAATGGAGTCTTTAACCAAATTCAAGCAAAGATTAGGGTGGACACATCTGTAGGGAATTTTACTCAAGGTCTGTTACCAAGAAAAGTAGAAGACCTCCAGTTCAGCACCATAATTATGCAATGTAGTAAGCGGTGCTTTCCCATTATCCGGTGATTCACAGTAATCGATTACAACATTCGGTTACGGTTAATAAGAGTTTTTACAGGGGAGCCTCAGCAGTATGTGATTTGTTTGTCCCTGAGAGCAATAATAAGAGCTACATCTTCAGCTAAATTGTTATGTGCATCTATGAGTTGGTTATGGGAATCAACAAAGTCACCGATTTAGTCTTCTATATGGTGAACTCTAGTATCTAAGTCATATACTAAAGGGTAAATGAGAGAAAGAATCTATGTAACGTCTGTGTAGAGATTGAAAGCCCGCCGCATTCCTTTAAGCAATCTGCCAGAGGCTGGTTGATCAGAAGTCCGAAAGATAATGAAAACCTCTGTGGCAATAGAAGATCAGGAAGAAAGAGGAGCTTGGTTTATCACCTTTTTATTGAGTGGAAAGATTTGTTTTGCAGGACTCCTCGTGGCAGGAAACGATGGTTCACCATCCATTCTGTGACGTCAATGTTTACATGCTAAGCTGGGCGACTTGCATACAGAGGAGGTGGTAAGCCAAGCCCTGTTTAGCACGTAAATAGCGACGTGTCGTCTCAGAAGGGAGGGGGAGCAGTTCTCAGAGAGAGATGAGCCTGAGAGGCTAATACTGTAAAGTACACAGCTTCTGGACCATGGTGCGTATAATGGGATGTCGCACAAGCACTGGATTTACATAACAGTCAATTAGTACAGTATGTGTTTTTGTAATGATGGGGTAGGGAGACAGACAGGTGAGCCCTAATCTACCTGCCACTCAGTCCCTGCCTACTTGCACAGCCCGTCCTAGGCGACGGCGTACAACTGGGCGACGGTCCCTACGCTCAATATGTGCACGACAGACAAACAGGGTACACAGAAGCTAAGGGAAATGGGGCAGTTGCCCACGGCAAGACCGTGAGCAACAAGAGTAGTGAACGAGCCGAGTCAAACCAGGAGTGTACGAGGTACCAAACGCAGAGCAGGAGCGTAGTCAGTAAAGCCAGGGTCAAAATGAAGCAAGGTCAATAATGATAGCAGGAACAGCAGAGCCAGGAAACAGGAAAGAATCACAGGCAGAGACAAGCAGGAAATTAAGGTATAAATAGACCGAGTGTGGGAGCTAGAACCGTCTGGCCAGGCTGTGATAGGTTCTCCCACTCCTGAGCCTACCAGCTGAGTGGTAGCAGATCGAGTCACTCTATCAGACTTAGGAGCAGGTGCAGACTGATTAACCACGGGCGTCGACACAGAAGCTGTGTCTGGCAGATCCTTTACAGTACCCCCCCTTATATGAGGGGCCACTGGACCCTTGCTAGGTGGGCCTGGCTTTTTGGGGAACCGAAGATGGAACCTCCTGAGCAATACCCCTGCGTGAACATCCCGGGCGGGTACCCAAGTCCTCTCCTCAGGCCCGTATCCTCTCCAATGGACCAGGTACTGTAGGGAGCCTTGGACCATCCTGCTGTCCACAATCTTGGCCACCTCGAATTCTACCCCTTCAGGGGTGAGAACAGGGATCGGAGGTTTCCTCGAGGTAGCCAAGGATGGGGAGCAGCGTTTCAGGAGGGAGGCATGAAACACGTCGTGTATTCGAAAAGACGGGGGTAACTCCAGTCGGAAGGCGACAGGGTTAAGGACCTCAATGACCTTGTACGGCCCTATATACCGGGGAGCAAATTTTTGGGACGGGACTTTAAGGCGCAAATTTTTTGAAGACAGCCACACCAGATCCCCAACCACAAACAAGGGGTTAGCAGAACGTCTTCTATCTGCCTGAGTATTTTGTATGCTCTGGGATGCCTCTAGGTTCTTCTGAACCTGGGCCCAGACTGTGCACAGTTCCCGATGAACGACATCTACCTCGGGATTGTTGGAACCACCAGGTAAAATGGAGGAGAACCGTGGATTAAACCCAAAATTACAGAAAAAGGGGGAGACCCCTGACGAGTTACTGAGCCGGTTATTAAGGGAAAATTCGGCGAGGGAAATGAAGGAGACCCAATCATAATGACAGTCAGAGATAAAACACCTTAAATATTGTTCTAGAGAATGATTAGTCCTCTCGATTTGGCCATTAGTTTCAGGATGGAAGGCCGAGGAGAAGGACAGATCAATCTCCAACTTTTTACAGAAAGCTCTCCAAAACAATGAAACAAATTGTACCCCTCTGTCAGAAACTATATTGACAGGAACCCCATGGAGACGCACAATGTGTTTGACAAACAAGGTAGCTAACGTCTTAGCATTGGGTAGTTTCTTGAGGGGCACAAAGTGGCACATCTTACTGAAGCGGTCTACTACAACCCACACCACCGACTTGCCTTGATATGGAGGCAGATCGGTGATAAAATCTATGGAGATATGGGTCCAAGGTCTCTGGGGAATGGGCAAAGAACATAGTAAGCCCGCTGGTCGGGACCTGGGAGTCTTGGACCTAGCACAAATTTCACAAGCGGCAACGTAGGCCTTAATGTCTTTAGGCAACCCAGGCCACCAATAGTTTCTGGTAATGAGGTGCTTGGTACCCAGGATGCCTGGGTGGCCAGATAGTGCAGAGTTATGATTTTCCCTGAGTACCCTTAGCCGGAATTGCAGGGGAACAAACAGCTTGTTCTCAGGAAGGTTCCCGGGAGCTGAACCTTGATCAGCCGCAATTTCGGAGACTAAGTCAGAATCAACAGAAGAAATGATTATACCTGGGGCAAAACACAAGCAGGATCTTCCTCCGAAGGAGGGCTGGCCATGAAGCCAGGGCTGGCCAGTTCATTAGCTTTAATATTTTTATACCCAGCCCTATAGGTGACCAAAAAGTTGAATGTAGTAAAAAAACAACGCCCATAGAGCTTGTCTCGGGTTAAGCCTCCGGGCAGATTCTAGGAAAACCAGATGCTTGTGTTCGGTAAGGACCGTTACCTGGTGCCTAGCCCCCTCCAGGAAGTGGTGCCACTCTTCAAATGCCCATTTAATGGCTAAGAGTTCGCGGTTGCCAATGTCATAGTTACTCTCAGTGGGCATGAACTTCCTGGAGAAGTAGGCACAGGGACGGAGATGGGTGAGGGACCTGGTACCCTGGGACAAGACAGCACCCACTCCCACCTCGGAGGCGTCAACCTCCACAATGAATGGCTCCATTTGGTTAGGCGGAATCAGCACTGGGGCCGAGATAAAGCACTTCTTAACCCCTTAAGGATGCAGCCTAGTTTTGGCCTTAAGGCTCAGAGCCCATTTTTCAAATCTGACATATTTCACTTTATGTGGTAATAACATTGGAATGCTTAAACCTACCCAAGCGATTCTGAGATTGTTTTCTCGTGACACATTGGGCTTCATGTTCGTGGTAAAATGTTGTCAATATATTCAGTGTTTATTGGTGAAAAATTGCAAAATTTAGAGAAAATTTTGAAAAAATTGAATTTTTCAGAATTTAAATGCATCTGCTTGTTAAACAGACGGTTATACCACCAAAAATAGTTACTAGTTCACATTTCCCATATGTCTACTTTAAATTGGCATCATTTTTTGAACATTCTTTTATTTTTCTTGGACGTTACAAGGCTTAGAACATAAACAGCAATTTCAGATATTTGTAAGAAAATTTCAAAAGCCTTTTTTTTAAGGTACCTCTTGAGTTCTGAAGTGGCTTTGTGGGGCCTATGTATTAGAAACCCTGATAAAACACCCCATTTTAAAAACTAGACCCCTAAAAGTAGTCAAAACAGCATTTAGAAAGTTTTTTAACCCTTCAGGCATTTCACAGGAATTAAAGCAAAGTGGAGATGAAATTTGCAAATTTCATTTTTTTTGCTGAATTTCAATTTTATTCATTTTTTTTTCTGTAACACAGAAGGTTTTACCAGAGAAACACTACTAAATATGTATTGTCCAGATTCTGCAGTTTTTAGAAATGTCCCACATGTGGCCCTACTCGTGGACTAAAACACAAGCCCTAGAAGCAAATAAGCACCTAGTGCATTTTGAGTCCTCTTTTTTTATTAGAATATATTTTAGGCAGCATGCCAGGTTTGAAGAGGTGTTGAGCTGCCAAAACAGTAGGAATCCCCCAATAGTGACCCCATTTTGGAAACTACACCCCTCAAGGAATTCATTTATGGTTGTTGTTACCATTTTAACCACACAGTTTTTTCACAGCACGTATTTGAATTGGGCTGTGAAATGAAAAAAATGTCATTTTTTCCAATAAAATGTCATTTGTGATCAAAATTTCTTATTTTCACAGGGATCAAAATACCCCTTTTTGTGGCCCAATTTGTCCTTAGTGTGGCAATACCCCATTTGTGGTGATAAACTGTCGTTTGGGCCCATGGGAGGGCTCAGAAGGAAAGGAGCGCTATATATTTGTTGGAGTCCAGATTTTGCTGGATTGGTTTTCGGGTGCCATGTCGCATTTTCAGAGCCTCAGAGGTATCAAAGCAATGAAAACCCACCAAAAGTGACCCCATTTTGGAAACTACACCACTCAAGGAATTCATTTATGGTTGTTGTTAGCATTTTGACCACACAGTTTTTTCACAGCACCTATTTCAATTGGGCTGTGACATTAAAAAAATGTCATTTTTTCCAATAAGATGTAATTTTTTTATCAAAATTTCTTATTTTCACAGGGAACAAAATACTCAATTTTGTTGCCTAATTTCTCCTGAGTGCAGCAATACCCCATTTGTGGCAATAAACTTCCGTTTGGGCACATGGGAGGCCTCAGAAGGGAAGGAGCGCTGTGTGTTCTTTGGAGTACAGATTTTGCTGGTTTGGTTTTCGGGTGCCATGTCGCATTTGCAGAGCCCCAGAAGTATCAAAGCAATAGAAACCAACCACAAATGACCCCATTTTGGAAACTACACCCCTCAAGGAATACATTTATGGGTGTTGTGACCATTTTGACCCCATAGTTTTTTCACAGAACTTATTTGAATTGGGCTGGGAATGAAAACAAAATTATTTTTTTCAAATAATATGTAGTTTTGGCTGAAAATTTCTTATTTTCAAAAGAAACAAAATACCCCATTCTGTTGCGCAATTTGTTCTGAGTGCCGCAATACCCGATTTGTTGTGATAAACTGCCGTTTGGGCCCATGGGAGGGCTCAGAAGGAAAGGAGCGCTATATATTTGTTGGAGTCCAGATTTTGCTGGATTGGTTTTCGGGTGCCATGTCGCATTTTCAGAGCCTCAGAGGTATCAAAGCAATGAAAACCCACCAAAAGTGACCCCATTTTGGAAACTACACCACTCAAGGAATTCATTTATGGTTGTTGTTAGCATTTTGACCACACAGTTTTTTCACAGCACCTATTTCAATTGGGCTGTGACATTAAAAAAATGTCATTTTTTCCAATAAGATGTAATTTTTTTATCAAAATTTCTTATTTTCACAGGGAACAAAATACTCAATTTTGTTGCCTAATTTCTCCTGAGTGCAGCAATACCCCATTTGTGGCAATAAACTTCCGTTTGGGCACATGGGAGGCCTCAGAAGGGAAGGAGCGCTGTGTGTTCTTTGGAGTACAGATTTTGCTGGTTTGGTTTTCGGGTGCCATGTCGCATTTGCAGAGCCCCAGAAGTATCAAAGCAATAGAAACCAACCACAAATGACCCCATTTTGGAAACTACACCCCTCAAGGAATACATTTATGGGTGTTGTGACCATTTTGACCCCATAGTTTTTTCACAGAACTTATTTGAATTGGGCTGGGAATGAAAACAAAATTATTTTTTTCAAATAATATGTAGTTTTGGCTGAAAATTTCTTATTTTCAAAAGAAACAAAATACCCCATTCTGTTGCGCAATTTGTTCTGAGTGCCGCAATACCCGATTTGTTGTGATAAACTGCCGTTTGGGCCCATGGGAGGGCTCAGAAGGAAAGGAGCGCTATATATTTGTTGGAGTCCAGATTTTGCTGGATTGGTTTTCGGGTGCCATGTCGCATTTTCAGAGCCTCAGAGGTATCAAAGCAATGAAAACCCACCAAAAGTGACCCCATTTTGGAAACTACACCACTCAAGCAATTCATTTATGGTTGTTGTTAGCATTTTGACCACACAGTTTTTTCACAGCACCTATTTCAATTGGGCTGTGACATTAAAAAAATGTCATTTTTTCCAATAAGATGTAATTTTTTTATCAAAATTTCTTATTTTCACAGGGAACAAAATACTCAATTTTGTTGCCTAATTTCTCCTGAGTGCAGCAATACCCCATTTGTGGCAATAAACTTCCGTTTGGGCACATGGGAGGCCTCAGAAGGGAAGGAGTGCTGTGTGTTCTTTGGAGTACAGATTTTGCTGGTTTGGTTTTCGGGTGCCATGTCGCATTTGCAGAGCCCCAGAAGTATCAAAGCAATATAAACCAACCACAAATGACCCCATTTTGGAAACTACACCCCTCAAGGAATACATTTATGGGTGTTGTGACCATTTTGATCCCATAGTTTTTTCACAGAACTTATTTGAATTGGGCTGGGAATGAAAACAAAATTATTTTTTTCAAATAATATGTAGTTTTGGCTGAAAATTTCTTATTTTCAAAAGAAACAAAATACCCCATTCTGTTGCGCAATTTGTTCTGAGTGCCGCAATACCCCATTTGTTGTGATAAACTGCCGTTTGGGCCCATGGGAGGGCTCAGAAGGAAAGGAGCGCTATATATTTGTTGGAGTCCAGATTTTGCTGGATTGGTTTTCGGGTGCCATGTCGCATTTTCAGAGCCTCAGAGGTATTAAAGCAATGAAAACCCACCAAAAGTGACCCCATTTTGGAAACTACACCACTCAAGGAATTCATTTATGGTTGTTGTTAGCATTTTGACCACACAGTTTTTTCACAGCACCTATTTCAATTGGGCTGTGACATTAAAAAAATGTCATTTTTTCCAATAAGATGTAATTTTTTTATCAAAATTTCTTATTTTCACAGGGAACAAAATACTCAATTTTGTTGCCTAATTTCACCTGAGTGCAGCAATACCACATTTGTGGCAATAAACTTCCGTTTGGGCACATGGGAGGCCTCAGAAGGGAAGGAGCGCTGTGTGTTCTTTGGAGTACAGATTTTGCTGGTTTGGTTTTCGGGTGCCATGTCGCATTTGCAGAGCCCCAGAAGTATCAAAGCAATAGAAACCAACCACAAATGACCCCATTTTGGAAACTACACCCCTCAAGGAATACATTTATGGGTGTTGTGACCATTTTGACCCCATAGTTTTTTCACAGAACTTATTTGAATTGGGCTGGGAATGAAAACAAAATTATTTTTTTCAAATAATATGTAGTTTTGGCTGAAAATTTCTTATTTTCAAAAGAAACAAAATACCCCATTCTGTTGCGCAATTTGTTCTGAGTGCTGCAATACCCCATTTGTTGTGATAAACTGCCGTTTGGGCCAATGGGAGGGCTCAGAAGGAAAGGACCACCATTTGGCCTACTGGGGATTTTCTATTGCGAAGTCATGTATGCAGAAGCACCTGAGGTACCAGTACAGTTGAAACCCGCAAGAGGGGACCCCGTTTTAAAAACTACACCCTTAAGGCATTCATCTAGAGGTGTAGTGAGCATTTTGACCGGAGACCTACACCCCATAAACTGTAATGTGGGTTCTCCCGGGTATGGCAATACCCTACATGTGGCTGTTATCAGCTGCCTGGGCACACAGCAGGGCTCAGAGGGGAAAGACGAGGGGAGATAAGCTGTGCGGAGTGCATCAGGGTAAGTAAAATTGGGGTAAATTATAAACCAAGGGATGTATGATAAATTTTAAAACACTCTTTCATACAGAGCTCTGGTTATTCGGGACACGTGTCACATTGATATATTGTGTCATCCCTTATCGCCCTCTTATAGCAGACTTTGCACCTCTTTTGACTTTTTCCCTTCTTGCCAGTTTGGGGAACTTCTCCTGGAAAGTGTTGCCACCCTGGTACGATGCGTGTGGCCCCGCTTCCAGAAGTACTGGGTGCCCCCCCCTTCTTGGTCCCTAAAGATTAGGTTCTTGATAATCACCTCTTGAAATTCCAGGAAAGTTGCCGTCTGGCCTGCACATCGACGTAGCACGTACGCATTGTACAAAGCCATCTGTATGATGTGCCCGGCCAGCTTCTTATACCACACCGCATGGTGCTGTAGGGCTTCAGGATTTGATCTTACAAGTCCACCCCTCCCATGTACCTATTGTAGTCCAGGATGCAGTCTGGTTTGGGGGTGGCCTTTCCTTCATATATCCTGTATACCCTGATGCACTGTCGCAGCTTATACATCTTCACGCCATACCTTGCCCTCTTACCCGAAAGGTACTCGCGGAATTGAACCCTCCCTTTAAAATGTACCAGGGACTCATCAATAGAAATACACTTCTTGGGGGTATATGCTTGGGAAAACCGGGCACTGGAACGGTCTAATAGGGGTCTCCGTTTATACAAACGGTCAAAACTGGGGTCATCTCGGGGTGGGCACGGCTCATTATCAGTATAATGTAAGAAGCGAAGTATTGCCTAATTTATTTATTTTTTTAGGTTCCAGTTCAGTTCTGAAGTTGCTTTGAGGGGCCCATATATTAGAAACCCCTATCAAATACCCCATTTTAGAAACTAGACCCCTCAAAGTATTCACAGCAGCATTTAGAAAGTTTATGAACCCTTTAGGTGTTTCACAGAAATTTAGAGAAAAGTAGAGGTGAAATTAAAAATTTTTTTTTGTCAGAAAATCCTCTTTATACCATTTTTTTTATAACACAAAAGGATTTATCAGAGAAACGCAACTTAATACGTATTGCCCAGATTCTGCAGTTTTGAGAAAAATCCCACATGTGGCCCTAGTGCGGTAATGGACTGAAGCACCGGCCTCCGAAGCAAAGGAAGACCTAGTGGATTTTGAGGCCTCTCTTTTATTAGGCACCATGTCCGGTTTGAAGAGGTCTTGTGGTGCCAAAACATTGGGAACCCCCCAAAAGTGACCCCAATTTGGAAACTAGACCCCTTGAGGAATCCATTGTAGTTTTCTTGGGGTGCATGCGGCTTTTTGATCAGTTTTTATTCTATTTTTAGGTGGCGTGGTGACTAAAAAACAGCAATTCTACTATTGTTTTTTTTTTCTTTTTTTTTTTACAGCGTTCACCGTGCGCTATAAATGACAGATTAACTTTATTCTGCAGGGCGATACAATTACGGCGATACCTTATGTTTATAGGTTTTTTTTATGTCTTATGGCGTTTGCACAATAAAATAAGTTTTGTAAAAAATCATTCACTTTTTGTGTTACCTTATTCTAAGAGCCAGAACTTTTTTATTTTTCAATCAGTAAAGCCGTGCGAGGACTTATTTTTTTGCGTAACGAACTGTAGTTTCGATCAGTGCCATTTTTTGGTACATGCGACTTTTTGATCTCTTTTTATTCCATTTTTTGGGAGGTGAAGTGACCAAACAATTGTGATTGTGGTACGGTTTATTATTATTTTCTTTTACGGCGTTCACCGTGCGGGATAAATAACGAAATAATTTTGTAGTTCAGGCGGTTACGGACGCGGCGATACCAATTATGTATAGTTTATTTGTTTGTTTATATATTTTTATTAATAATAAATTACTGATAAGGGAAAAAGGGGGATTTTTAATTTTAATACTTTTAAAACTTTTATTTTCTTATTTTGACACATCTTTTTTTAACTTTTTTTTTACTTTATTACTTTGTCCCACTAGGGGACTTGAGGGCAGGAGGCCCTGATCGCAATTCTAATACACTGCACTACATGCGCAGTGCAGTGTATTAGAACTGTCAGCTACTCACTGACAGCAAGCATAGTGTGTCCTGATGTTGTCAGGACCCACTAGGCTTCCGTCTATGGCATAGCCGGACGCCATTGTTTGGTGTCCGGTTGCCATAGTCACCATCGCCGGCCGCTATCGCGTAGCAGGCCGGCGATGGCAGCTTAACCCCTAAAAAGCCGCAATCTCTATAAAACACGGCTTTTAAGGGGTTAATCAGCGGGGACACAGCGATCGGTCCCCGCTGTAGGAGCTGTGACAGCTGCTGAACAAGACAGCAGCTGTCACAGCTCCTGTATGTGTCGGGAGGATGGCCGAAACGGCCGTTACTCCCGAGACGTACTATTAGGTCATGGAGCGCGAACGATACAGCTGCCATAACCTAATAGTACGTCCAGGAGCGGGAAGGGGTTAAGGACCTCAAATGCCTGGACCGCCTCTGGAGGCAAGTGGAGGAAATCAGCACCTTTGCGAGTAAGATCCGTAAGAGGGTTAGCGATGACCGAGAAGTAAGCAATAAATCTCCTGTAATAATTAGCAAACCCCAGGAAGCACTGTAACTCCTTCAGGGAGGCAGGTTGGACCCATTCAGCCACAGCCTGAACCTTGGCAGGGACCATGCGGAATTCATGAGGAGTGAGGATTTGACCCAAAAATGGTATCTCCTGCACCCCAAAAACACATTTTTCGTTTTTAGAGTTTGTTTTCCCGAAGGGCCTGGAGCACCTTCCTGACATGCTCAATGTGGGAGGACCAGTCCTTGGAAAACACAAGTATGTCATCAAGGTACACTACAAGAAATACCCCCAGGTAGTCTCTTAAAATCTCATTTATGAAATTCTGGAAGACCGCGTGAGCATTACACAACCCAAAGGGCATGACGAGGTATTCGAAATAACCTTCGGGCGTGTTAAAGGCAGTCTTCCACTCATCCCCCTACCTGATGTGGATAAGGTTATAAGCCCCACGAAGATCAAACTTAGAGAACCATTGGGCCTCCTGAACCTGATTGAAGAGATCAGGAATCAAAGGAAGGGGATACTGGTTCCTTACAGTGACCTTATTCAAGTTTCGGTAATCGATGCACGGCCTAAGACCACCATCCTTCTTCCCTACAAAGAAGAATCCAGCACCTACCGGAGAAGTAGAGGGGCAAATGTAACCCTTGGCCAGGCATTCCTGGATATACTCTCTCATGGCTTCACTTTCGGGACAAGAGAGATTAAATATCCTACCCTTAGGGAGCTTAGCTCCTGGTACCAAATCGATTGCACAATCGTATTCTCTATGAGGAGGTAACACTTCGGAGGCCTTTTTAGAAAAAACATCAGGGAAGTCCTGAATAAACTCAGGTAGAGTGTTCACCTCCTCAGGGAGAGAAATAAAATTAACAGAAAAACATGACGTCATGCATTCATTACCCAATTTGGTAAGATCCCCAGTATTCCAGTTAAACGTGGGATTATGCATCTGCAACCAGGGAAGGCCTAAAACCAAAACCGACGATAATCCCTGCATCACCAGTACAGAGCATTGCTCCAAATGTATGGAGCCAACAAGGAGTTCAAAAACAGGGGTATGCTGTGTAAAATAACCATTAGCATGTGGAGTGGAGTCGATACCCACTACCGGCACAGGTTTAGGCAAATCAATCAATCGCATAGCTAGAGACATAGCCAATTCCACAGACATAATATTAGCAGAAGACCCTGAATCCACGAAGGCACTGCCGGTAGCAGACCTACCCTCAAAAGAGACCTGAAAGGGAAGCAAGATCTTATTAGGTTTCATACTTACGGGAAATACCTGTGCGCCCAAGTGACCTCCCCGATGGTCACTTAGGCGCGGAAGTTCTTACGGCTGCTTATTCTTACGCCTAGGACAGTTGTTCACTTGATGCTTGTCATCCCCACAGTAGAAGCAGAGACCATTCTTCCTGCGGAGCTCTCTAAATTGTTGGGGAGACATGAAGGCCCCGAGTTGCATTGGTTCATCCGAGTTTTCCGTGGAAGAACGAAGCAACGGAACCTCGGGAGCCATCATGGGGGAGCCAGAGGAGAAAGCACAAAAATGTTCAAGTCGTCGTTCCCTGAGACGTCGGTCAAGACGTACCGCTAAAGCCATAACCTGATCTAGAGAGTCAGAAGAAGGATAGCTAACTGACAGGTCTTTCAGGGCGTTCGACAGACCCAATCTAAACTGGCACCTCAAGGCAGGGTCATTCCACCGAGACGCTACACACCACTTCCTAAAGTCAGAACAGTACTCCTCAACGGGTCTCTTACCCTGACGTAAGGTCACCAGCTGACTCTCGGCAAAGGCAGTCTTGTCAGTCTCTTCATATATGAGCCCGAGAGCAGAAAAAAAAAGATCAACAGAGGAAAGTTCAGGGGCGTCAGGAGCCAAGGAGAAGGCCCATTCTTGGGGCCTGTCCTGGAGCCGGGACATAATTATACCCACTCGCTGGCTCTCAGAACCTGTGGAGTGGGGCCTTAGACGGAAATAGAGCCTACAACTATCTCGAAAGGAGAATAAAGTCTTCCGGTCCCCTGAGAACCGGTCAGGCAACTTGAGGTGTGGTTCAAGAGGTGAGGTGGGGGGCACTACCATGGTAGCATCACGCTGGTTGCCCCTCTGAGCCAGGGCTTGAACCTGTAGGGAGAGGCCCTGCATTTAATGAGCCAGGGTCTCAAGGGGGTCCATAGTTGTGTCAGGGACCAGGGTAGAAAAGGTATATGGGCCTGTGGTTATGTAATGACGGGGTAGGGAGACAGACAGTTGAGCCCTAATCTACCCGCCACTCAGTCCCTGCCTACTTGCACGGCCCGTCCTAGGCAACGGCGTACAACTGGGCGACGGTCCCTACGCTCAATATGTGCACGACAGACAAACAGACAAGGGTACACAGAAGCTAAGGGAAATGGGGCAGTTGCCCACGGCAGTGAGCCGGGACATAATTATACCCACTCGCTGGCTCTCAGAAGCTGAGGAGTGGGGCCTTAGACGGAAATAGAGCCTACAAATCTCCCGAAAGGAGAAAAAAGTCTTCCGGTCCCCTGAGAACCGGTCAGGCAACATGAGGTGGGGTTCAAGAGGTGAGGTGGGGGGCACTACCAGGGTTGCATCACGCTGGTTGCCCCTCTGAGCCAGGGCTTGGACCTGTAGGGAGAGGCCCTACATTTAATGAGCCAGGGTCTCAAGGGGGTCCATAGTTGTGTCAGGTACCAGGGTAAAAAAGGTATATGGGCCTGTGATTATGTAATGACGGGGTAGGGAGACAGACAGGTGAGCCCTAATCTACCCTCCACTCAGTCCCTGCCTACTTGCATGGCCCATCTTAGACGACGGCGTACAACTGGGCGACGGTCCCTACGCTCAATATGTGCTCGACAGACAAACAGACAAGGGTACACAGAAGCTAAGGGAAATGGGGCAGTTGCCCACGGCAAGACCGTGAGCAACAAGAGTAGTGAACGAGCCGAGTCAAACCAGGAGTGTACGAGGTAGCAAACGCAGAGCAGGAGCGTAGTCAGTAAAGCCAGGGTCAAAATGAAGCAAGGTCAATAATGATAGCAGGAGCAGAAGAGCCAGGAAACAGGAAAGAATCATAGGCAGAGACAAGCAGGAAATGAAGGTATAAATAGACCGAGGGCGGGAGCTAGAACCGTCTGGCCAGGCTGTGATAGGTTCTCCCACTCCTGAGCCTACCAGCATGAGTGGTAGCAGATCGAGTCACTCTATCAGACTTAGGAGCAGGTGCAGACTGATTAACCACGGGCGTCGACACAGAAGCTGTGTCTGGCAAATCCTTTACAGTTTTACTTCTTAACCCACAATAGGTCTATAGCTAAATATTTCTTAGTGGCCAGAAAGCAGTTTATTTTTCCTGCCACTATATATTTTTTAAAGCTTATATATTAGGCCATCTATTTTGTACTCTTTTTAGTGGCTAAAAATAACTATATTGGAGTTAATTTGGATACATACTAATTTTAATTATTTAACTTGAAAATGTCTTTGTTGATATATTTATGACGCTTTATTTTTTCATTAAAAAAGACAAATAACATATTTGGCCATGCAAGGGAATCAGACCAGGGAATCTCTAGCAAGAAAATAAAATGTCACAACTTATTATTATTGATTAGAGAGATTATCACAGGTCTTTAGCATTAGAAAACCAAAGAAGAAAAATTCAACAGCAAATTCTAAGTATCAAAAGTATAACAAATCTTTATTAAAGAATGACAGGTAATTTACAAACAGTTGGGTGGACGCCAGCCTGTTCCTTTTTCCTTCTCTTCCATTATGGTTTAGTATGGTCTTTCTATATTATCTGTTTAATTATTTTTTTTACACTGAATTAACTTATTTCTTGTGCTTAATATTTTGCTATGTACTATACTACATCTGCCACTACCTACTTAGGTTAGTATTTCATGCATTTAGTATCTACGTACGGATGTATCCATCTTTATCTTGCCTGATAACTTGCTGCACCGTGATATCACACAACAAAAGCTTTTGAAGTTAAGGAGGCTCTGTCACCACATTATAAGTGGCCTATATTGTACATGATGTGATCGCCGCTGTAATGTAGATTACAGCAGTGTTTCTTATTTAGAAAAACGATAATTTTTGACGGTTATAAGTTAACCTATATTAGATTTATGCTAATGAGTTTATTAATGAACAACTGGGCGTGTTTTACTTTTTGGCCAAGTTGGTGTTGTACAGAGGAGTGCATGACGCTGACCAATCAGCGTCATAAACTTCTCCCCATTCATTTACACATCACATAGCGATATAGCTATATCGCTATGTGCAGCCACATAAACACACTATAACATTACTGCAGTGTCCTGACAATGAATATACATTACCTCCAGCCAGGACGTGATGTGTATTCCGAATCCTGTCACTTCTGTAGCATCTCTGTGGTATTTACAGCAAGGCAAGCGTAATCTCGTTTGAAATGACAGGTTACATCGTAATCTCGCAAGATTACGCTTGCCTTGCTGTAAATATCACAGAGACGCTACAGAAGTGACAGGATTCTTAATACACATCACGTCCTGGCTGGAGGTAATGTATATTCATTGTCAGGACACTGCAGTAACGTTATAGTGTGTTTATGTGGCTGCACATAGCGATATAGCTATATCGCTATATTGCAGTGTAAATGAATGGAGAGAAGTGTATGACGCTGATAGGTCACTGATTGGTCAGCGTCATACACTCCTCTGTACAACACCCACTTGGCCAAAACGTAAAACACGCCCAGTTGTCCATTGAGAAACTCATTAGCATACAGCTATTATAGGTCATAACTCCGTCAAAAATTATAGTTTTTCTAAATAAAAAACACTGCTGTAATCTACATTACAGCGCCGACCACATCATGTACAATATAGGCCACTTATCCACTTGTGATATGTGCCACTTATAATGTGGTGATAGAGCCTCTTTACGTTAAAGTTGCTTGACACTGTGTATTTAATGCATTAAAAGTCAAGATAAAGATGACTACATCTGTATAATGGCAGATACTATTGTTGGTTAATTTGACCATACCCCGTGTTTATAATATGTTTACATCAGAATACAAGGCTAGTCCTCTTTTTTTAGCATGTCTGTGGAATATTTTTTTTAACTTCTTTTCACTCTTTATGAATTACATGTCATTCTTTAATAAAGATTTGTTATACTTTTAATACTTACATTTTGCTGTTGCATTTTTCTTTTTCGTTTTTTTATATTTGGTTATAATGCAGACAATATTCGTTACTTTTTGCTTTGGTCACATACCAATAAACTAACTATAGATATGAGAATAATTGCAGGTTTGTTGACCACTACTACTGCCTTTGGTTACCTAGGTCTTTAGCATTGTTGTATGGATTTCTTTTGGAGTTCTTGTTTAAAATATGAATTCATAATTTTTTATCTGAAAAAGCATATTTTTAAAAACATATAAATAGAATTTAAAAGATTTAGCAGAAATGTTGTTTAAAGTGCCATATCTGCAGCATTGTAAACTTCAGTCACATATACAAAACTTATTATAATTCAAACTGCAAGAATTCTTGACTCACCATTTTCCAAGTTATGCCCCTTTATTATGACTTGTATCAATGTCTTCTTTTCTTTTCCTCACTGGGGAGAATAGTAATTTTGACAGTATCAAAGTAATCATCACATTATATTTCAGAAGTAAAAGACTTTCTCCTGTCTATTTTTCACGTCTCATTTTAGAAGAGTAATTTGTACGTTATAAATTGATGATATTTGCCATAAATTACTGCCATTGAAAAACAATCTTGCATTTTTCTTTACTGGTAGGAACATGCAATGTTCTTGGTTATCTGTAAAAGATATATCCTACCACTTATTTTATGTACTGCACTAATATTAGAAAGAAAAATAAAAAATAAGGCCCAATTCAGATGAGTGTATTGTAATTTTTTTTAACTGTTCATATTCCGGATGTACCGCCCAGATTTCGCTGTTACATCTGGAGTATGGACAGTAAAATAGGTGTACAATACATCTGCTTCAGACACGATTAGCTTCCAAAAAATTCACGTTAACTCATATAGTTCTATTTTAATTACATACAAAAATACAGAAAAAAGCCAATTGATTCACAGTTTGCTAATTCGTTTGTGAGATTGAGATTTGCTATGAGATAATTTTGGAGCATGTAAGGCAGTGAACATAGGCTGTACAGCTTAAGGGGGTTTACCCATCAGGGATATTTATGACATATTCACAGGATATGTCATAAATGTCAGATAGATGTGGGTCCCACCACTGGAACCCGCACCTATCTCTAGAATGGGTCCCCTAAACCCCATTCTACCGCTATGTGTTCCTGCTGAAGCGTGTGATTTCCGACCATGTTAGATAAAAACAGCGTAGCTGTGTACGTAACTCCCATAGTAGTGAATGGCAGTTTTGGAAACAGCGTAGCATGTAAGCTACACAGTTTCTGTAACTGAAATTCACTTCTATGGGACTTATGAAAAACAGCATAGCTCAGCGAGCTATGCTGCTTTCATGTAACATCGTCAGAAATCACATGATTCAGCCACAAATCAGAGCATTAGAACGGGGTTAAGGGGGCCCCATTCAAGAGATAGGTGCAGGTCCCAGAGGTGGGACCCGCATCTATCTGACATTTATGGCATATCCTGTGGATCAAAATGTGTTGGTTAAAATCAAGGCTTAGAAGCAAGGCTTGTAATGGAGAAATCCTTCATACGTACATTGTCCAAATTGATTTTTTTTATCGGAATCCATATGAATTAGACAAACAAAAAATTGTGGCATAGTAGATAAGACTTCTAATTTACAATGGTTTTCTCAGTATGGCTCCATATAAAATCAGAGGTCTATGGAGGCATAGTAGAGGCCGCATGGACTTCAAGGGCAACTCCATTACGGCTCTGTGTAAAAAGGAGCTATTAGGCCTTATTAACACGAACGTGTGCGTTTTGCGCGCGCAAAAAATGCTGCATTTTTCGCGCGTTGCAGTTGCGTGTGTCATCAGTATGTGCTGCATGGCGGCGTTCATTTCTTTATCTACTGTTGTGTGAATCACGTGCGTCACACGGAAGTGCTTCCGTGGGCCGTGCGCGATTTTCACGCACCCATTGACTTCAATGGGTGCGTGATGCGTGAAAAACGGCCAAGTATAGGATATGTCGTGAGTTTTACGCAGCGGACATACGCTGCGTGAAAATCACGGACTGTCTGAATGGCCCCATTCACTAATATAGGTCCGTGCGACACGCGTGATTTTCACGCGCGTATCACGGATGTAATACACGTTCGTGTGAATAAGGCCTAAGGATGCTGTCAAACACAGCAGATTTTGTTGCAGAAATTTCTGCGGCTGAAAATCAGTTCCATTCATCTAAGGGGGGATTCACACGAGCGTGATTTTCGTGCGTGCAGGCCGCGTATTTTTCACGCGCCACGCACAGCCCTATAGAAGTCAATGGGGCAGTTCAAACAGTGCGTGATTTGTGCGCAGCGTTTGTTCGCTGAGTACAAAACGCGACAGGTTCAATATCTCCGCGTAATTCGCGCATCACGCACCCATTGAAGTCACGCAGGTCACACGGAAGCACTTCCGTGCGAACCGACTGAAACAGCGCACCAGCTGTCAAAAGGATGAATGTAACCAGAAAAGCACCACGTGCTTTTCTGTTTCCAAACATCCAAATGGAGTGTCTTTGAGATGAGCGAACCCGAACAATCGAACCGAACTTCACCGGGTTCGGCCGAACTCGTTTTGGCCGAACCCGGCAAAAAAATTTCCGGTATGCGACGTCAGTAGATAGTCACTGTCCAGGGTGCTGAAAGAGTTAAACTGTTTCAGCACCATGGACAGTGACTACCGATCCCAATAAACATGAACCTGTAAAAAAAAACTAAGTTCTGACTTACCGATAACTCCCGACTTCTTCCTCCAGTCTGACCTCCCGGGATGACAATTCAGTCCAAGTGACAGCTCCAGCCAATCTCAGGCCAAGCACAGGCTGCAGCGGTAACATGGACTGCTGCGTCATCCAGGGAGGTGGGGCCCGATGTCAAGAGAGGCGCGTCACCAAGGACGCGTCACCAAGGCAACGGCCGGGGGGGAAGTTCTCGGTAAGTACGAACTTTTTCTTTTTTTTTAACAGGTTTCTCGATCTTGTGTTCGGCATTCACTGTCGAGGGTGCTGAAAGAGTTACTGCCGATCAGTTAGCTCTTTCAGCACCTTGGACAGTGACGGGCGTCTCTATGATGGCGGCTGCGCGAATATCACGCAGCAGTGCATCATACACGGATGACACACGCAGCTGTCAAATGGTTTTTGCGCGCGCAAAAACGCAACGTTCGTCTGAATCTGCCCTTAATGTAACTTGCAGAAATCCATCCACCTGCTGAAAAAACAACCCAATTCAGATGAATGGAACTGATTTTCAGTCGCAAAAATGTATTTAACTAAGGCCGGATTCACACGAGCGTGTGCGTTTTGCGCGCGCAAAAAACGCTGCGTTTTGCACGCGCAAAAGGCACTTAACAGCTCCGTGTGTCATCACCATATGATGCGTGGCTGCGTGATTTTCGCTCAGCCGCCATCATTATGACAATCTGTTTGTATGTTTGTAAACAGAAAAGCACGTGGTGCTTTTCTGTTTTCATTCATACTTTTAACTGCTGTTGCGCGAATCACGCGTGTCACGCGGAAGTGCTTCCATGTGGTACGCGTGATTTTTACGCACCCATTGACTTCAATGGGTGCGTGATGCACGAAAAATGCACAAATAAAGGACATGTCGAGAGTTTTACGCAGCTGACTCACGCTGCGCAAAAATCACTGACTGTCTGCACGGCCCCATAGACTAACATAGGTTCGTGCGAGGCATGTGAAAATCACGCACATTACACGGACGTATTTTACGTTCGTCTGAATAAGCCCTAAATCTGTTGTGTGTGACTGTACCGAAAAAGGACTGTGTGCATAAGCCCGTACTGTGAAGATTATTTTTTTGGGAAAGTCTCATCATTACACCAGGTACCGAACAGTAATCTGCCCAACTAAATTATAGAAGCTCATATAAGCAGTTAGGGATCTGTCTGACCACAATTTTCATACAATTGTGGGCGGTTTTGAAAAAACAACAAGCAAAACTGTGAGTATAGTTCTAGACTACAATACAGACTGTAACTCCAAATTAATGCAATATAAATATTTAATCTTTTATTTAGATGAATTCTATATATTAACTCTAAAATAGTGCACACAGTTGGACATATAATTTAAGGTTCTTTCATTCCACCGGACATATATTTTTGATAAAAACGTACCTAACATTTCTGGGGACATTTCAGAATAAGCTGTCATATGTGTGTACATGAGGAATAACACTATTTCTGGCCATTATATGACTTGTATTCCGCATTTTTCAGCAATTTTTCAATCTGCAGGTTATCCCTAATTCTTAATTGTCCATAAGATATGGGGTGGAGCCTAACAGCTATAATGTGTTCTATACACAGCACACATAGAAGGGAAGAATCATGCTCTCCTATCTCTATCTGTCACATATACAGTTAGGTCCAGAATTATTTGGACAGTGACACAAGTTTTGGCATATAAACTGCTTAGCAAAACATATTGAATACACAGTTATATCATCAATATGGGCTTAAAGTGCAGACTCTCAGCTTTAATTTGAGGTTATTCACATCCTAATTTGAGGAAGGGTTTAGGAATTACAGCTCTTAATCTAATATGTAGCTGACCCTTTTTCAAGGGACCCAATGTAATTGGACAATTATCTAAAAAGCTATTTAATGGGCTACATGGGCTTTTCTCTCATTAATCCATCATCAATTAAGCAGGTAAAAGGTCTGGAGTTGATTCCAGGTGTGGCATTTGCATTTGGAAGCTGTTGCTGTGAATCCACAACATGAGGTCAAAGAAGCTCTCAGTGCAAGTGAAACAGACCATCATTAGGCTGAAAAAAATGAAGAAATCCATCACAGAGATAGCACTAATGTTAGGAGTGGCCAAATCAACAGGTTGATGAAGTCTTGAAAAAAAAAAGAGCGCACTGGGTATTTTGTGAACTCCAAAAGGCCTGAACGTCCATTTTAGACAATAGTGGTGGATGATTGTAGAATTCTTTCCATGGAGAAGAAAAACACCTTCACAACATCTACCCAAGTGAAGAACACTCTCCTGGAAGTAGGTTTATCAGTATCTAAGTCTACCATAAAGATAAGACTTCATGTGATCAAATACCGAGGGTTCACCACAAGGTGCAAACCATTAATCAGCTTCAAAAATAGAAAGACCAGATTAGACTTGCCAAACAACATGTAAAGAAGCCAGCCCAGTTCTGGAACAGCATTCTGTGAACAGATGAAATAGATCAACCTGTACCAGAATGATGGGAGGAAGAAAGTATGGAGAAGGCTTGGAACATCTCATGATCCAAAGCACACCACATGCTCTGTAAAACATGGTGGAGGCAGTGTCATGGCTGCCATAGGGACTGTGTCACTAGTGTTTATTTATGATGTGACTGAAGACAGAAACAGCCGGATGAATTGTGAAGTGTGCAGGAAAATACTTTCTGCTCAGATTCAACCAAATGCAGCAAGGTTGAATGGACGTCGCTTCACAGCACAGATGGACAATGACCCAAAACATATTGCAAGAGCAATCCAGTAGTTTTTAAGGCAAATAAGTGGAATATTCTGCAATGGCCAAGTCAATGACGAGATCTCAACCCGATCGGGCATGCATTTCACTTGCTTAAGACAAAACTCAAGGCAGAAAGACCCACAAACAAGCAACAACTGAAGACAGCTGCAGTAAAGGCCTGGAAAAGCATCCCAAAGGAGGAAACCCAGCGTTTGGGGATGTACATGGGTTACAGACTTCAGGCAGTCATTGCCTGCAAAGGATTATCTACAAGGTATTTAAAAAAACCATTTTATTTATGGTAATGTTAATTTGTCAAATTACTTTTGAGCCCCTGAAATGAGGAGGCCGTGTAGAAAAATGGTTGCAATTTCTAAACGTTTCACAGGATATTTTGTTCAACCCCTTGAGTTAAACCTGAAAGTCTACACTTCAATTGAATCTCAGTTGTTTCATTTCAAATACAATGTGGTGGCATGCAGAGCCCAAATCATGAAGATTGTGTCACTGTCCAAATAATTCTGTACCTAACTCTATACATATATATATATATATATATATATATATATATATATATATATATATATACTGTATATATATATATATATATATATATATATAGACAGAAAAAGCAAAATCCAGCAGCACCGGTGAATGAGAAAAGATGGGTGCAAATCCCAGAGAACCGACCAAGCTCTCAATATCCACAGAAATACAAAAATAGGCAGCACACCATAGATGAAGTGAAAAAAAGGGTACTTTATTGGCCCCAGGTGCGACGTTTCAGCTCTATCCACTAGAGCCTTTCTCAAGCCTTGAGA